>NC_142953.1:16395960-16443460 GCF_046866305.1 Octopus bimaculoides
CTATTATAGTGGCTTTGAAGGATTATCATATGATGTGACATGGGTTTGGATGAAAGAGTGAAGTATTTAACTGATGCTGGTTTGTGTACTGATGTAGGGATTTCATGAACATCTTATAATAATTATTTGGTATGAATGTCATTTGAAAGCTGAGACACGGTTCTAGTGATCATCATTTCAATTGTATGGAAGAGATTAGTTTTAAGAAAGTCGGGTTTAAAGTATGTGCAGATCACGTGTTCAGAGGGATTGATCTTTTAGAACCTATTGTTTGATAGGTCATAGGGAATTTATTAATGTGAGCTATAGCAATTAGATATTGCATACTGTATTTTGACTCTAATTGTTTTTAGCAGGTACTTAGTAATTTTAGTCAATATATATACATAACTTTGGCCATCTTATAACCAGTTGTATGAAGACTGGAAAACCCTACAAAATATGATTCACAAATAAACCATTTTGATCTGTACATATATGTATGTATATATGCATTTATATATGTATATATTGGGTCATCCTATAAATAATGCAGTTTTTTCAATTGCATGAACTAAAAGTCGGAGGCGGATGGGATAAACTACCTGCATCAACTTGCCATAAAAGCAGCTAGTAATTTTACCTTGTCCTTATTCTTAGTGCAGGTTTTGAAGAGTGCAGTTATTTTTTCAAAGTTATAATGGAAGTGACAAAGGAGCATATTCAGTATATTTTGCGTTATGAGCTCAATAAAGGCAACAATATAATGGAAAGTGTGAGGAATATTAATACAGTATATGGGGATCAGACAATAAGCGTAAGCCAGTGTCAGTGGTGGTTCCAGAACTTCCAAGCCAGAAACTACAGCTTAGATGAACTTCGTCCTGGAAGATCTGAAGAGCTCAACGAGGATGTCCTGCAAACCCATGGTGGAACAAAATTCCATTGTGACTGTTGAGGAACTACCAGAGAAGCTTGGATTTGGTTATTCAACCATACATTGACATCTGCGTGTCATCAGAAAAGTCAGCAAATTGGGTCAATGGGTTCCTCACAAACTTTCCGAGTCTAATTGCATGCAAAGAGTGAATGGGTGCTCTTCTTTGCTGTCACATCTTACAAATGAACCTCTTTTGGACGGAATAGTGACTGGTGATGAGAAATGGGTTCTCTACAAAAATGTTAAGCACCAAAGACAGTGGGATGGGAAAGGAGAAACACTGACACCTCAGGCTAAAGAAGGTCTTCACCCATGTAAGGTGTTGTTATCTATTTGGTGGGATATGAAAGGCTTGGTCCACTTTGAACTTTTAAACCCAAACTAAACAATGACAAAGGAGGTCTACTGCAAGCAGCTTGAGTGGCTGAAGTCAGTGCCAGAAGAAAAGTGACCATCTTTGGTTTCAAGACGAAAGGTGTTCTTCCATCAGGATAATGCTCGGCCACATACAGCAAGGATGATATTGCAAAGGCTGGAGCAGTTTGAATGGAAAACGATGCCCCACTCACCATATTTGCCGGACATTGCTCCATCTGATTATCATTTATTCCGTAGTCTTCAAAATCATCAGGACAGAAAAAATATGAACTCTGTAGATGAGGTCAGAACAGTAATGGAGGAGTATTTTTCATCACGGACAAGTGAATTTTGGAAGAGAGGCCTTGCAAGTCTACCAGATAGATGGAAGAGCATTGTAGAAAATGAAGGAGAGTATATTTTAGATTTAAAAAGAAGTTTGTTTATCTTAATTTTGAAAAATAAAAGAAGTATAAAAAAACTGTATAAGATGACTCAATACATATATATCTATGTCTATACACATATTTTCTTACACACACACACATATATTTGCTTACCAATACATATTTGCTTTTGTGTGTGTGTGTGTGTGTGTGTGTGTGTGTGTGTGTGTGTGTGTGTGTGTGTGTGTGTGTGTGTGTGTGTGTGTGTGTGTGTGTGTGTGTGTGTGTGTGTGTGTGTGTGTGTGTGTGTGTGTGTGTGTGTGTGTGTGTGTGTGTGTGTGTGTGTGTGTGTGTGTGTGTGTGTGTGTGTGTACACCAACACATATATATAAAGAAAATACAGATCATTATAGAAGTTGAGTAATAAAGTAATACGAGTAGTTTATGTAATACAGAAATCTAACAATATTCATTTGTAGTCACAACTAATGATTCAGTTTCTAAAGAAAATAGTGGTTTGATTGAAAATCCCTTTATATTAAGACATAATCAACATAGATACACTTTTAGAAATCATAAAATATAATCAAAGAAATATTATCTGAGTCCATTTAGAATTGACAAAACATAAATAAGAGAAACTTTTTAATCATTTGAAATATATTAGAACAAGTCAAAACAGACACATATCGTTATACTTTGTATAGCCACATGTCCGTTTTGTATGATCTTTTCATCTCAGTAAAGCTTTACAAAAGTTTCTTGGTCATTCTATCCATTATGCTTGTTCTAAACTTACATATTTTTATCAAAATAAATTCAAATATATCTGTAGTAATATTTCAAAACACCTGACAGTTGCACACCATATAAGTCCATATGATACTATCAAATGCTTCCAACTAATTAAAACACTTTGTTTACATACTTCTTTAGTATTTTGTTTATATTCAAATTTTGCTAATTTCATATGAAAGTAAGTTCTTTATTCTATTTTTATCATTGCCTGACGATCAGAAACACGGAAACCAAATTTGTGATTTATGAGATATCAGATTCAAATATGATGTGTGTGCATGTGTGTGTGTGTGTGTGTGTGTGTGTGTGTGTGTGTGTGTGCATGTCTGTGCATGTGTGTGTGCGTGCGTGTGCGTATGTCTGTGCATGTGTGTGTGCGTGCGTGTGCATGCGTGTGCGTGCGTGTGTGTGTGTGTGTGTGTGTGTGTGCATGCATGTGTGTGTTTGTGATTGAATAATTCAAGATATCGGTCAATATAAATCAGGTTTTAGTCCATTAAAAGTTCTACTTGAAAATAATCTATTGCCAAAACTGCAGAGACAGGAGTTCTACAAGTGTATTTATAATAGCAGCAGAGAGTAGCTGCAGCATCTTGCTGAGATTCAGCCATTTCTATTACTAGTACACATCTATCCTCATTTATCACAGTGGTTGGTCCCAAGAAACAACACTATAAAATGAACCAGTAATAAATGTATAATAACAAGGGGGAAAAAAAATAAGCTTCATTCCACAACACCCCAAGTTGTCTCTCTAACTTACCTAAATAAAACCTCAAAACAGCTTTTCATCAACCACTTGTCTCCAGAACTCCATCTTATGCACTGCTATTGGTAAGTCACTCTTCAATAAACCAAAGTCTTCAATCAGTTGGGTGATAAACGTTCTGGCAGCACAATCCCCTAGGTCACTCTCCACATGTTGGTTCTTCCTACATCAGCATTTGACTCTCTACTTCATCCTTACTACAAAAGCAGTCACCAGAGAATCTATGTCTCCTTTCCTTTATGATGGCACCAAACAGTTTTTAGACTCACATATTGATATTGTTTCATGATTTAAATGATATTTAGAGTAAGATTCAATAACATAAGATTCAATAACATAAGATTCAATAACATAAGATTCAATAACATATGGTAAAAATATGACAATAGAAAGTATTTTTTCTGTTCACTGGTAGCATGTTTATGGGTACAACAATGTAAATATGTATGAAAATATGCAGATTTGTAGCACTGTGACATAAACTTGAGTGATAATCAGTGCATTGTGTGTTGCTGAGCATTGGGGATGGTTGTCATTGGGTGCATTTTTGCAGTTCAAACAGAATCTTTGACTGATTGCTGACCCATGATATCACAGATCAATTTGAGATAAGCGTAACTTGGTTCACAATTGAGCTTACTGGATTATCCTGGATAAGTGATCAATGAATAAATGACAGAAAGAGGATCAATGAACCAAAAAAATTATTTACAAAAAATAATAATGATCTTCCTTATAAAAATATCACAACAATAAAAATGAAAGTAGTATTAAGTGCAATCATATAATACAAAACATTAAAATGTAACAATACCTTTCAATAGGACTTTAAATATGAGTAGAATAGTGAGCGCGTAGTCTGGAGATGACCCATTAATTTATAGTGTTTGGTCGGGTTTCTGTACAGTTCATTCATCAGATTCTTAAATCTTGTAAGATACAGTTTTTTTTTTATCTCATTTATTTTTCTATTGATAGAAAGAGAAACAAAACAATATTTGCTTACAATTACCACACGACATATTTCAGATATGTTGCAAATAGGTTTATTTTGTACAACATTTATTTTAGGCATAATTAATTATTGTGTTTAGTTGTGCATAAGTTGCACTATTTTAGATTTGGATATGACTTATACATAGAGAAAACTATGGAGGGAAAACGTTTTGTACCAATATTTAACACTAAATTAGAGGAGTGACTTATACACAAGCACAACTTATACACAAATAAATGTTAACTAGAATAAACTGTCAACAAAGCAACAATTGTTCAAAAGTAACAAATCAGTTGCACGAACTCAATACATCAAGGGATGAAGTATGGTTGCTTGCTACATTCCTCTGTGGCTAGATTATATGGTCTTCTATCTTTGATGAGGATCAAATAGATTTGAAATCAGATATTTTTTCTATCACAATATACTGACAGCTCCACACCACAGACATAGCAGAGAATGACTATTGTTTAGTGCATAATATATATAACCATGCAGCTTCTTTACAGCAAGAAATTTGTTCTGTTCTAGTCCCTTCTCTCATACTTTATCCCCTCATCTCCATACATAAAGCTGCTTTTCTCTACTGTGGTCCCACTTTATCACAGGGGATCTTAATCTTTTAGCTACGTAGTAACATCACCAGTGCTGGTGCCATGAAAAAGCAACCAGTACACTCTATAAAGTGGTTAGCATTAGGAAGGGTAGCCAGCCATAGAAACTATGCCAAAGGAGACATTGGAGTATGATGCAATCCTTGAACCCATTGTATACCTTTAAATCAGCAATTCTCAAACATTTTTTGCCTATGGACCCCTTTGATTTCTGTTTTACTCTTCTGAACCTCCACAGCCGTTCACTGTAAAAAAAAATTTAAAAAAAAAAAAAAAACCTTATTGCATTTTTATAATCAAAAATTTTTAAGAATTGCATGAAAAATTTAAAATATTTTTTGTGTTGTAGGAGAATAATAAATTTATTGCACACAGATTTTAACAGCAAAAACTTGTATGGACTCGCAAAGGCTACATGGACCCCAATTGAAAACCATTGCTTTAAATCATGCCACATAGGCCAGCATGGAACAGGGGTGTTTAGTGTTGATGGTGATGCATACAGATGTCTTATCACTTTTATCTCTTACTTGTTTCAGTCATTGGACTGTGGCCATGCTGGGCACTGCCTTAAAGGGTTTTAATCAAAAGGATCAGCCACAGTACATATTAAGTACAGTACTTATTCTATTGCTTTCTTTTCCTGAACTGCCAAGTTACAGGGATGTAATTAAACCAACATTGGTTGTGAAGCAACATGGTGGTTGTGGGGGTGGGGAGGGACACAAAGATACACACACGCACACATCATAGGCTTCCATATAATTTCTATCTACTGAATTCACTCATAAGGCTTTGGTCAACCTGAGGCTATAGTTGAAGACACTTACCCAAGGTACCACACAGTGGGACTGAAACTAACACCACAGGATCACAAAGTGAGCTGCTTAACCACACAGTTATGTCAACACCTGTGTGTGTGTGTATGTGTGTGTGTGTGTGTGTGTGTGTAGTGCTTATTCTATTGCTTTATTTTCTTGAACTACCAAGTTACAGGGATGTAATCAAACCAATGTTCGTTATAAATACACAAATTAATGACCTGAGTCAAGAGCTGAGAGTTTCATGCATAGCACTCATCAAGGTCACTTCAAATCTGAGAGATTGTTTCTTATTCAGAGTGAATTGCAAATCTTTCTCAAGTATTCAATTAAAAATTCAAAATTGGGTGGCTGTGTGGTAAGAAGCTTGCTTCTCAACCACATGGTTCTGGGCTCAGTCTCACTGCCTGGCACCTTGGGCAAGTGTCTTCTACTATAACCTCAGGCTAACCAAAGCCTTGTGAGTGGACTTGGTAGATGAAAACTGAAAGAAGCCTGCCATATACATATATATATATATATATATATATATATATATATATATATATGCAATACAAATAATATGTGAGTATATGCATATATACGTACATGTATATACATACCTACATCTACATGTATATATAGAAGCATATCTGGGTACAGGATGTCACAAAAAATGTGGACAAAATGAAAAACAGAACATAAACAGAGCACAGAAAACAAACAGGCCACATAGAGAATATTTCCTTCATCGGCTGCCCCTATTCTAAACTAAGCGTTTCGAAGAATTAGGGCAGGATGCATAGTTAGAATAGTTCTTAACGCAGAAACAAATTAAATTAAATTAAATTTGTAATGCGGAGGAATTAAGTGGCAAACAGAAAACACGACAGGAAAATGAAACAATGAAAATAAACAAGAAGGGCTGTAGGCCAGACGTGAAAAAATATCTGTGTACTGAACGCTGTGATGTGACGAACTGGAGAGAGAAGAAAGTTATACACACACACACACACACGTGTGTGTGTGTTTGTGTCTGTGTTGTCCCCCACCATCGCTTGACCACCAATGTTGGTGTGTTTATGTCTCTATAACTTAGTGGTTCAACAAAAGAGGCCAATAGAATAAGTACTAGACTTATAAAGAACAAGTCCTGGTGTCGATTTGTTCGACTAAAGGTGGTGTTCCAGCATGTCCACAGTCAGATGATTGAAACAAGGGAAAGAATAAAAGAATATATATTTTTTATCTTTTACGTTTTACTTATTTCAGTCATTAGACCCGACCATTCTGGGGCACTGCCTTGAAGAATATTTAGTTGAGTGAACTGACCCAGTACTTATTTTTTTTATTCCATCAGTCACACAGGGGTCATAAACGCACTAACACAGGTTGACAAGCTGTGTTGGGCATACAAACACAGACACAAAAATACACACACAGTGATATATGAATATATATGACAGGATTCTTTCAGTTTCTGTCTACCAAATCCGCTCACAAGGCCCTTAGTTGGCCTGAGTCAATAGCTGAAGATGCTTACCCATGGTGCCATGCAGTAGGACTGTACCCAGAACCACGTAGCTGGGAAACAAGCTTCTTACCACATAGCCATTCTGATAGACAAATATAGCATTTCTTGTGTAAACAGCTAAATGTGCAACAGCAAATGATGAGTTTAGAATTCCATCTTGAGAATCATTATCCTGTTTACTTCCAGTAAAGTGGTTTGGTTACTACTGTTCTTAGCAATTTTTCCTGGTTATGATACAGAGAGCAAATGTAGAAAAGAGTGGGATAAACACAGGATGCAGTTTATATCATTTTTGTTTCCTGCAAATGTTTCGCTACTGTGGTTATTTGCATCCTCTGCAGTGGCTGTTTGAAGTGCAGGTGGATGCTGAACCACAACGGTTCTCTAGGGAAACACTTTATTGCATTCTGTTTACACAGATCAAATGTTTATCAGACTTTTCATACACACACACACACACACACACACACACACACACACACACACACACACACACACATGTATGTATGTATGGATGGATGAATAGATGGATGGATGTATGTATGTATGTGAATATATGTATGTATGTATGAATGTATGTATGTATATAAATTTATATGGAAAGTATTGCAACAAATCATATTTTTTGAAGAAAAAAATACAAAACAAGAGAAACTGAATGGTGCCTATACTTGAAACTCTATGAACGAATTGCATTCTTCAAGGTAACAAAGTAAAAAAAATGAGGAAGAGAATAGTTGCAGAAAGTTAAAGTAAAAATCAATAACCTTTTTTATAACCTTTTCCTTCCTTTCTTTTTTCATTCTTTTCTCACAAGATAACAGATTTTCCAATAAAAAAAATTAATGACTAAAATATTCTAAAAAAAGACACAGCAAGAGACTTTGCTCAAAATATTTTTTCCAATTGGTTTGGTTAAATATTTATAACAAGAACAACAATAAATAAAATCTGTAAGATATGGCTTCAATGGTGTGGAGGTTATCAACCAAATAAATGTATGGCGTACTGTCTTGAACCTCAGCAACATGGAGGGGTTGGAATATAATAATGTACGGTATTCTTTGCAGATACCATTACATTCTTATATTCAATATTGTTTCAAACAAAATTTGCTTAGCACTTTTGTAAACAAACAGATAGGAGGAATATTATTATGAATGCAAACACAAGACTGGAAAAAGTAAATTTATGGTATGAAAAATAAAAAGTTAGACATACGTCTATGCTTCTATGTGTTTGTGTTTGTGTGTGTATTTGTGTATATTCATACACAAATACACACACACACATATATATATATATATATATATATATATATATAAGCACACTTGTGCATACACATGCATACACATATGAGTACATATAGGGGACAGCTCTTCAGTAAAAACATGATGTATTGCAAACAAAACTATGCACACATATATAATGGTCTACTCATAGTAAGACATGTGACCTACCTTAGTAATTCAATTTATTTCATTATATATATATATATATATATATATATATATATATATATATATATATATATATCCATCTTATGCAGTAAATTCTGGTGAAGAAGCAAAACTTTACACACACCTCAGTATGCTCAGCATGATATAATTTGAGAATTTGAGAATTCGTATATAATTTGTCAATGTTCAAAATTACACTGAACTTACTGAATGACTGCAGCAAGAGAAACCTGGAGGAACACACATGAAATGTTTACTGCAGCTTTCATGATTTTGAGATGCTAAATTATAACATAAAACATTGATCTTTGATGTTGTATGAAAATAGTTTCAAACCCACACACATATGCTCAGTGAGAAGATACCAGTTCAAGCTTAGAATGGAAAGAGACCAAGTTAGTGCTTGGGCAGATGGAGTTCTTAAATTGCAACTTCTTAATCAGAGGAGCTGATGAGTTAGCTAGAAGGAGGGCAAAGTTTGAATGAATAACAATGTAGAAAGATGAACAAATAAATGCAGGTATAAGGAACACATTTATATGAGATATTACATATATCTCACAAGGCATAAATATATCTGTACAGCTGTTTCAGATATTCAGTGAATGGTTGATATAATAGCACATATTATGGAAGCAGGTGTACATTATAAGGCAATGTTACTTAAAAGTATATGACCGAAATATTATCAACACATAAGGTTTATAAAACTGATGGTTTAAGTTTTGCCTAGCATGACAAATAGTTTGACAAGAATCCTAGGCACCTGAGTTATATATATGTGTGTGTGTGTATGTATATATATATATATATACATTTGAATTAGTCAGTTCTAGACTAAAAGCTTTATCTATATGATATATTTAATGTATGCGTATCATTGAAAAACCAGAGACCTAAGCATATTTGTGAACAAGCATATTGTTTATACAGTTTCTATATACTACAGACTGGTCGATTTGATGTTGCTTTGGCAGTAACATGAATACATGACATTGACAAACTGAAAAAGCAGTGAAATGCACATCTGTCGCTCTTGCAGTCACTTCAGGGCAATTTCATATTGCCCAGCCCTGAAGTACACTATATTTTTCAGCACAATACATCTATAAACAGATTTTTTTTTCTCAGATATAAACTGCAGCTTCTGGCTTTTCAGCAATACACATGCTAAGCATGTCATACAGATAAAGATTTTCCTCTCAAGTCACTTCTATTATATATTTTGAGTTTTATTCAGCCTAAGCAGCAAATCAGTGTATTGTTTCTACACAGCCTCTGTATACTGCAGATTGACCTGATTCTGCCTCTTATTGGAAGTAAGATGTGCATGTAACACTGACGGAGTGCAAAAATGTTAAAATGTGTCACTCTTCTGATTACTTCCAAATGATTTTGTTTTGTCTGGGACTGAAGTTTATTATGTATTTTAAACTCAACATATCTATAAAGAGATTTTTTTTTCTCAGACAGAAACTGTAGCTTCTGACTTTTCGATGATATACATGTTAAGTATGTCATGTGTGTGTGTGTGTGTGTGTGCATGCATGAAGTTAATAATAAATATTAATGACAAAAGCTGTATTAATATCAAAAGGTAATCTTTGTATCCAATGTGGATTTATGGTTAGAATGCTGAATACTGTGGTGTTTGCCTTGAGAGGTCCTCTCATACAGATGTATGATGCTAAAAGCACATGTATATCATAGCAGACTGACTGCATACCAACCAAATCTCACTTCCAGCAATCTATAGCATAACAGTGTCTTTTCAGTTACAGATGTCACAAATAACCAGCAGGCTCATTAAAAACAAATATTAGTGATGGAAGCAGTATTAACACCAAAGGGCAACCTTTAAATCCGATGTAGCATGTATTGTTAGAATGCCAAATACTGTGGTATTTGCCTTGAGTGATCTTCTTCTATAGACACATGCTGCATAAAAGCAGAGAGGTTTGGCTGATATGTGGTGACCGGACACCTGTCACAGAGGAAGTACAATATGATGAAAGTATGTGACCTGGCAGCTCCAGCATCCATGCCAGATGATTCTCACCTTCTATGATACATGTCTGTGCTCTTAGCACCGTACATCAGTATGAGAGAAGCTCAAAGCAAATTCAACAGTATTTGGCATTCTAACAACACCTCCAAGTTAAGATGGATATAAAGGTTGCCTTTTCATACAACTGATGGTTTAAATTCTGCTCAGTTTAACAAGAAATTTGATATGAGATTCTAAGCTCTTGAGTTATTTATGTATTTATGTGGGAGGAACGCTTGTGTATCTGTATGTGTATGTGGGTTTATATATATATATATATATATTATACATAAATTTTAAATTCATTTAAGGTAATGTTAGGGGTATGCAAATAAAGCTCCTATTTCATTATACCTTCATACTAGCATTCATCCAATAATGCAGTATTGCCTGATGATCAGCTGGGTGCCCAGGGATAATACAGACTACACTCTGATGTCAATAGCATGTGATTTGTGGAAATGTACATAGCGATGTATTAAATATTCATAAATTCCATCCTAGAATTATTATTATTATAAATTCGATGAGAGGTCTTGTTAACCTCATGAAGAGATTGCTTCATCCAAAGAAATACTGGTTTAATACCTAGTATTTGGGGGGAATTAATTTCCTTAAAATGATAGGTGTATACATAAAAACATAGTTTATATTCATATAAAAGAAGAAAAAGAAAATGGAGATTGGGAAATTAATAATTGTTTATTATTAACAACAAATTAATCATCATCCCTTACTGTTGTTTCAATTAATATTCAGTGAATATTAATTAAATATTAAATTCACATGATCTGAGCATAATATGTTCAGAGTGAAAAAAACATACCCTTGGATGTTTTATACGTGTTTATGGATTCATTATAGCAGGTTGCTATAATGAATTCATAAAACATCCATTTATATATAGTTTTATTAACTATATATAAATATATAGTTAATAAAACATATATCAAAAGCAGACTCCAAAGAATAGAGTAATTGTTAAAACAAAAAAATTTCTATCTTGGACATAGAGTTACCCAAGGTTTTGTACCCACAATGTTTTTTAGTTAAGATGTATTTCTTGATTTCTGAGCGTTTCATCACATCCGCAACATAGAAATTTTTAATTTTTGTCTTTAAATAGAGTCTGACAAGCTGTCCACAAGGCTTTGGCTTTGTGGATATGAAATCTTGGGTAGCTCTATGTCCAAGATATAAAACTTTTTGTTATATATATATATATATATATATATATATATATAAACCTATATATATATATATATATATATTTATATAACATAACATTTTTTCTATTTTCTCTCCCTGTTTATTTCTGTGTTCCTTTCTGTCAAAGAGCGTATGCTCGAAACATAAAAGACTTTTTCACTTCCCAAGCATTAAACTAATACATCCGTCTTTGTCGTTTGTTTTTTTGTAAATTCTCACCATATATATATATATATATATATATATACACACACATATATAAAATTTTTAATTAGCATGAAGCATAAGGATGCAAAAAAGCATCAACCTGTTTAGTAATAAGAGCTAAAGTCCTAATTCAACTACCTGAAGGCACAAAATAATTAAAAATTAAAAATATTCACCACAGATGATATTATGAATAGTAGCATCATACTTCGAATATTTTGCTCATATATGTGTATATATATATACACATATATTCATGCCAAAACAAACAAATGGAGTTCAGGCAGATCTCCAGCTGGTCAACTCCTGTCAAACCCCAGTCAAACTGTCCAGTCCATGCCAGCATGGAGAAGAGACATTAAAAATGATGATGATGATGATGATGATGATATACTATCGTCTTCATCATTATCATTGTTTAGCGTCTGTTTTCCATGCTGGCATGGGTTGGACAGTTTGACTGGTGACTGGCAATCCAGTAGGCTGCACCAGACTCCAATCTGATCTGGCAAGGTTTCTACAGTGGGATGCCCTTCCTAACACCAACCACTCCAAGAGTGTAGTGGGTGCACTATTTACATGTCACAGACACGAGAGCTAGTCAGGCAGCACTGGCATCGACCATGATCAGATGGTGCTTTTTATGTACCACCAGCACAGGAACTAGTTGGAAGGGACTGGCATCAGACATGTTCAGATGGTGTTTTTTACGTGCCACCAGTGCAGGGAGCCAGTCATGTGGCACTGGCTTCAATATATATATATACATATATATATGGAGTGCCCAGACACATCTTCTTTACCATTTTTTCTCTCCTTTCCCAAGTAAGGGAATCATGTATCTCTCCCACAGCAACACACTAATTCCTGTCATGCTTTAACTCCTCATCACCTGGTATACAGCCACCTTCATCAATACTATTGCGCCACGCATTTTTTGGGGGATCTTGTCTTGCGAGTTACTTGGTGACTTCATTGGTTTCAGTCCAACGTAAAAAGCATCCAGTACACTTAGGGAAGTGGTTGGCATTAGGAAGGGCATCCAGCCATAGAAATTATGCCAAAGTAGTAAGTTGAGTTTGGCACAGTGTTCTGGCTTGCCAGCTCTTGCCAAACCATCCAACTCATGCCAGCATGGAAAGCAGATGTTCATTGATGATGATGATGATGATGATGATGATGATGATATATATATATATATATATATATCCGTAAATGCATATATGTGTGTATACAGAGACTAATTACTTTATCAGACATACAACAATAGCAACAAGATTCCATTGCTTTATTACTTTAAAGCCATCAAATGTCTCCATTTTATGGATTTAATGTTTCCATCTTTCCAAACCAAATTCTTCCGGAATATTTCAGAAATCTGACCTATAATACAGGTCAGATTATATATGTTGTATATTATAATATTATAGTAAATCATAGATTTTAATAGCCTAAGTGGACAGGAGGATGTTCACTGTTTTTTGTTGTTTTGACCACATGGTATTAGATATGTGTGTATGTGAGTATGCATATAAATTTCTCACACATACTTACACACACACACACATGCACACACTGAGACATACATACATACATACTTAGTGTATTTGTGTGATTACCAACATGATAACACATGAATAAAGTAAAGGAAAACAGAACTTAGTATATTTGATAAAGTGTGTGTGTGTATGAGTGCATGTGTAGATAGTTATATAGATGGACAGATATATGAAATAGATAGATGACTAGATAGATAGATAGATAGATAGATAGATAGATAGATAGATAGATAGATAGATAGATAGATAGATAGATAGATAGATAGATAGATAGACATGTAGGTAGGTAGAAAGTGATAGATAGATAGATAGATAGATAGATAGATAGATAGATAGACATGTAGGTAGGTAGAAAGTGATAGATAGAAAGATAGATAGATAGATAGATAGATAGATAGATAGATAGATAGATAGATAGATAGATAGATAGATAGGTAAGGTAGATAGATAGATAGATAGATAGACAGACAGAAATAAAAACAGATTGATAGACATATAAGATAGGTAAATAAAAGTAACCCAATAAAAATAACCAATATGCATTGCTTGACTGACCTATGACCTTATTTTAGGTATCCCCCTTGTGTGTGTGTTCATGTACATATAGAGACAGACAGTCAGACAGACAAATAGATAAACACCTAGTGGTGACTCTCAGAAGAAAGAATACTCTATATCATAATAGAGATTAATATTTTTACTTTAGTTAAGTCAGGCTCTTGCTACTCTGAGTTTTGCCTTTGGGTGCACAGACAAAACTTAGAGTAACAAGAGACTGACTTAACCAAGACAAGTTTTCTTATCTGGAAGAAAATGCAAAGGATCCTTAAAAACTTCAGAGACTTGGGAAATTGATTCTCTCAAATGCCCTGGTGGCTGATTAGAGGTAGTAGATAATTTCTGCTACCTGGAGGACCAAATTAGAAGTGGGGGAGGATGCACAGAGAGTGTGATAGCTAGAATAAGAATAGGATGGAGGAAATTTAGAGAACTGTTACCTCTGTTGGTCATGAAAGGTTTCCCTTTTTTAAAATGAAAGGGAGATTGAATGATGCATATATATGGACAGCAGTTCTACATGGTAGTGAGACATGGGCCCTGAATGCAGAGGACATGCCAAGGTTAGAAAGGAATGGGGCTAGTGTGCTCTGACATAGGGGTAATGCGGGCGTACATGTTCAACAAAGTGCCAGTGTTCTGAGAGAGAAGTTAGGTATAAGAGGAATTTAATGCTGTGTGCAAGAAAGGAGACTGCACTGGTTTGGTCATGCAATGTGGATGGATGCCGACAACTCCATAAAGAAGTACCAATCTCTCAAACTGGATGGAACATGAGGAAGTAGGAGACCCAGGAGGACATGGGATGAAGTACAGAAGAACAACCTCAGGAAGCCCAACCTTTCAGGTAAGATGACAAAGGACCAAGATACCTGGCACCTGGCCATACTCAAGAAAAACTGTACCCCACAGCAAAACTGTTAGGACCGATCCTTCTGGTGGTGTAAAGCACACATGGCAGTGTCACATAAAAGTGTCCATGTGACATCATGTACAAGC
Organism: Octopus bimaculoides; assembly: GCF_046866305.1. Classification (NCBI taxonomy): domain Eukaryota; kingdom Metazoa; phylum Mollusca; class Cephalopoda; order Octopoda; family Octopodidae; genus Octopus; species Octopus bimaculoides. The sequence goes on from NC_142953.1 coordinate 16,411,174, forward strand.
ACCTGTGCAGTGATATGTGAAAGCACCCATATGGTATCAAACAAAAGTGTCTGTGCAGTGTCACATAAAAGTGCCCATATGGTGCCACGTAAAAGCATCTGGCACACTGTAAAGTGGTTGGCATTAGGAAGGGCATCCATCCACACAAACCATGCCAAATCAGACTGGAGTCTGGTGAAGCCCTACCAGCTTGCCTGCTCTGATCACACTGTCCAACCCATGCCAGTATGGACAACGGATGTTAAATGATTATATATATATATATATATATATATATATATATATATATATATAGTGAGAATTTACAAAAAAACAACCCAAAAGACTAAGACAGGCATGTAAACAACAAACATATGTATTAGTTTAACACTCTGGAAGTGAAAAAGTCTTTTATGTTTCGAGCCTACGCTCTTCAACAGAAAGGAACACAGAAATAAACAGGGAGAGAAAATAAAAAAGGTTTAGTGGCTAGCGATCTATCATGGCGAATGCCAGACAGACTGATACATATATATCACTAGATAAGAACACTCAAATTACACAAGGAAGATTGAGATAAGGAAGTAAGGAAGAGACAAACCAAAAAATAATATATTGAGTTAGACAAGTAAAGATATGTTGTGGAAAAAGTATAGAAAACAACAACAGAAGAATATGTACAATGAAAATATATACACCATGATGTGTGTGTGTGTGTGTGTGTAGTCTGTGTTATTGTTATTGCTACTATAATAATCTGTATATATACATACATACCTCTGTGTGTGTATATGTGTGTGTATGTGTGTATGTGCGTCTGTATGCATACATATATATTTGTATATGCATATATCCCTGTACAGACTTGTGCATACATAAATACAGACATTCATATTTGTATATATATATATATATATATATATATATATATATAGAGAGAGAGAGAGAGAGAGAGAGAGAGACAGAGAGAGAAAGAAATAAAGAGAGAGAGAGAAAGAAATAAAGAGAGAGAGAGAAAGAAAGAGAGAGAGACAGACAGATACACACATACGTGTGTGTGAATGTGTGTATTTGCTTGTGTGTGAATACACGCATGCACATTTATGTATGAGTCAGAGCATGATGTACATATATGTAAGTGTCCATCCACACACATACATGCATACATATGCACACATGTAAGACTTTGAAATAACAGACTCCATAGTAACAACCACAATATCATAATAATAATAATTTCAGCTGGGAAAAAAAAAATATCAATCAGTATGAGTTACATAAATAATAGAGGACAAAGAACAGAAAAAACTTGGAGTTTTTATGAAACAGCAAAAGATGCTCGCATTAGCTGAGACATAGTTAGTAGGACATTATTATTATTTTTTAATACGATTATGAAGAACGATAATGATCTTTGTTACACATCGCTTCAGGAGTTAATTTAGCATACAGAGGTAGACGAAACTTATAATTAATTAGATAACACTGGATGTTGTCACATTTGTAAAGATATATGTAAGGTATACGATCATTACACACACATGTATATACACCTACATTCACATATGTATACATAGTCACATGCATAAAATACATACATAAAGACTCATGCAATATATATATATATATATATATATATATATATATATATACACACAGACACACATATACACACTACATGCATGCATACATATACACACATATATATACACAGATGTATACTTTTTGTTGTTGGTGCTCCATCGGTTACGACATCAAGGGTTCCAGTTGATCCGATCAACGGAACAGCCTGCTCGTGAAATTAACGGGCAAGTGGCTGAGCACTCCACAGACACGTGTACCCTTAACGTAGTTCTTGGGGAGATTCAGCGTGACACAGAGTGTGACAAGGCTGGCCCTTTGAAATACAGGTACAACAGAAACAGAAAGAAAGAGTGAGAGAAAGTTGAGGTGGAAGAGTACAACAGGGTTCGCCACCATCCCCTGCCGGAGCCTCGTGGAGCTTTAGGTGTTTTCGCTCAATAAACACTCACAACGCCCGGTCTGAGGATCGAAACCGTGATCCTACAACCGCGAGTCTGCTGGGCCATTGCACCTCCACTCAGATGTATACATACATAAACACACACATATAGAGAGAGAGAGAGAGACAGACAGAAATAGGCAGGCAGATAGGTAAATGGATAGATAGGCAGGTGGACAGATAGATAAAGAGATAGACAGATATGTAGACAGACAGACTGACAGACAGACAGATAGATAGATAGACAGATAGAGAGACAGGCAGTCAGAATCATAGAGACAGACAGACAGATAGACAGATTGAAAGACAGACAACCAGGCAGCTGGAGAGATAGATAAATAAATCTAGACAGACAAATGGCTAGATAGATAGATATATGGAATACCAGACAGAAGATAGCAAGCTAGACAGCTACAAGGTAAAATCAAAAGATTCCTGGACTGGTTATGTTTAATAAAAAATTACCTATTTATCTAAATTTTAACATGAACTCCTTTGAAATAATCACCTTGAGCAGCAATACTCCAGTCCCAGCATTCTTGCCACCTTTGGAATCCAGCCTGGAAGTCATTTTTTGTAAGCAAGTCAAGGACCTTCTGGATCTTGACAATGGTGTTAAAACAGCGACCTTTCAGCTGCATTTTAATCTTGGGGAAGAGATGGAAGTCTGATGGTGCTAATTCTGGTGAACAGGGCAGATGTGGAAGTGATGCCATGTTGCTTTGGTGAGAAACCCATGAGTGAGGAGAGCTCAGTAACAAGGTGCATTATCATTTGAGAAGAATCCAATTCTTCGTACTGCACAGATCTGGTCATTTTTGCTGAATCTCCTCCCTCAAATGCATCAAAACATCACAACAGAACTCTTGATTGACAGTCTGGCCCTGGAGGACAAGTTCTCACTGCACAATACCACATTTCTGGGAGTGACATCCATGACAGGTCTTCCAGATTGCTCATCATCGTCCAGGGATGTTCTTCTGCTTTTGAAGCACCCATGCCACTTGAAACATTGTGTATGACCCATTGCCTCCTCACCATATAAGCTTGCTGAAGAATGCTCAATGTCTCTGTAGCAGACTTCCTAATTTTAACACAGAATTTCACATTGGCTCCTTGTTCCAACTTCCTGCCCATGACAAAATTGCAGACTACAGCATACACGTGATCACAAGAACACAAATTTCACAACTTGTGAAGTAAACACAGTGATGAGAACTAGGCCAGGAACTTTTTGATGCCACCTCATAAGTGTACGCACCCTGCTTTATACATATGCTTTCAATATGACTTATGACAGGTAGAAAGGCAGTGACCTGGCAGAATTGTTACAGCACGGAATTGTTACAGAATTGTTACATTAAGGCGGCGAGCTGGCAGAATCATTAGCACGTCAGGCGAAATGCTTAGCGGTATTTCGTCTGCCGTTACATTCTGAGTTCAAATTCCGCCGAGGTCGACTTTGCTTTCATCCTTTCGAGATCGATAAATTATGTACCAGTTACGCACTGGGGTCGATATAATCAACTTAATCCCTTTGTCCTTGTTTGTCCCCTCTATGTTTAGCCCTTTGTGGGCAATAAAGAAATAAGAATTGTTACAGCACCAGGCAAAATGCTTAGTGGCATATCATCAGTCTTTATGTTCTGAGTTCAAATTCTGCTGAGATCAACTTTGCCTTTCAACCTTTCAGGGGTTGATAAAATAAGTTCCAGTTGAGCACTGGGGGTCAATGTAATCGACTTACCCCACCTCCCCAAAATTGCTGACCTTGTGCCAAAATTTAAAACCAATATGACTTATCACAGAATGATAGACATTTTTCTTACTTTTCTCTCTAACTTTCTGAGAAAGAGATAAAACTCAAAACGTCAAAAACCCTTCTATTTTCTCAATATCTCTTTCAATGCTAAATCAATTAATACACCACTGTCACTTTATCATCTCTGTTGTTTTATATATACATATACAGAGTGAGATTTGTATGTGTATACTCAAACGCATGTACATGCACACACACATGCAAACACACACACACACACAAACACAAACACACACACACACATACACACACACACACACACACACACACACACACATTTTAAATGATTTCCTTCAAACAGAAAGTTATAATACATAAGTTATAATACATAAATTAGAAGTTATAATACATAAATTATGTTTCTCTAAATTCTGACTCCTTTTTTTCTTCATACATACATACGTGTGTGTGTGTGTGTGTGTGTGTGAAAACATCATCATCATCATTTACCATCCATTTTCCATGCTGGCATGGGTTGGATAGTTTGACAGGACAACATTCAGCAAGTACAGTGGAGCATCAAAGAAAAGCCTTCAACATTAACCCAAAGGCAGTCCCAGCAGCTGGGTATATCCCAAAGCTCACTACAGAGGATTCAAAGGATATTGAATTTATTCCTATATGAAGTGCAACTTGTGCAGGAACTGAAGCCAACAGATTATTGGGTATGACTAGCGTATGCTGCCCAGATTCAAGAATTGGCAAAGGCAAGACGGGTGATTTTATTCACAGCCTTATTATGAGTGATGAGGCCCATTTTCATCTAAATCATCATCCTCGTCATCATTTAATATCCGTTTTCCATGCTGGCATGAGTTGGCCAGTTACATAGGAGCTAGCCAGCTGAAGAGCTGCCTAGGCTCCATGTCTGTTTTGGCATGGTTTCTACAGCTGGATGCTCTTCCTAAAACCAACCACTTTACAGAGTGCACCAGGTGCTTTTACACAGCACCAGCACAGATGCGTTTATGTGGCACCAGTACAAGTGTCTTTTTACATGGTACCAGTACCTATGAGCCCGCAAGGTTAGGGATGCTCAGCTGGAGATGGATGCAGGGGAAAGTTTGGATGCAAGAACAACCACACTATTACTTAGTTTGACATATCTTTTCAAGTAATACAGTTCTATATTTAAGAGATGAGGAATTATGTACATTATCTACATTTGACAGATATTTGTCCTCATCTTGTTTGTTGTTAAATACAAACAAGATGAGGACAAATATCCATCAAATGTAAATAATGTAAATAATGTATATCTTTTCAAGCACAGCAAATCGTTAGGAGTCTCCATCTCCTGTCATCCCATTTGTCAGTCTCAATGTCTGTAGATCCTTTCTTACCACTTCATCCCACGTCTTCCTGGGTCTACCCCTTCTACATGATCCTTCTCCAATTTGAGATTGGCACCTCTTGATGCAGCTGTCTTCATTGCTATAACATGGCCATACCAGGGTAGTCTTCTCACTTGTACACTACATCTGATACCTCATACACCGTTTTTCTCTCAATTCACTTACACTCTGTTGTATATGCACCCACATTACCCACCCAGAGAAGCATACTGGCTTCATTTCTTTCAAGCCTTTGCATATCCTCTGTAGTCACAGCTCATGTCTCATTGCCATGTAGCTGTTCATACACAGGCATCATATAATCTGCCTTTCACTGTGAGGGAAAAGCCCTTCATTACTAACAGAGGTAGTAGCTCTCTGAACTTTGCCCAGCCTATTCTTATTCTAGCAGCTATGCTTTCAGAACAACCTCCCCTACTACTAACTCGGTCACCTAAGTAATGGAAATTGTTTTCTACTTCTAAGGACCCCACCTGACATTTGAGGGAGTCTATTTTTTGTATATCCTTGGTGTTTAATGTACTTGAGGGACAGAAAACCCAAGAATAGCCTACTAACATGAGCTGCACCCTATAAAAGTAATGGTCTGGTGTGGGGTAGGTGTGGAAAGAGTTCTTGGTCCTTTCATCTTTAAAGAGGTGACAGAAAACACATTAACCCTCACAGAAGAAAGGTATTGGGATATGGTAAAACATTTGTGCATCCTGCAGTTGAGGACACACCAGAGGTACGGTGGCAGCAAGATGGGATTATTGCTCATACAGCTTGCCTGACAGGGGAGCTCTTAAGGCAAATTTTTGGAAGGAGAATAACTTTGAGAAACTCTAAATTCAATTGGCCTTCACACTCACCTGATTTAACGGCTCCAAATATTTTCTTGTGGGGATATCTGAAAAACAGAATAACAAACTTTGGACCATCCAGCAATTTAAGGCCAACATCCATGAAGAAATTGAAATGAGCCAAAAGACATTATAAATGGTGATGGAATACTCTTTAGAAAGAGCCCACTGTTGTCAAGAAGAAAACGGTGGCCATTTGAATGACATAATTTTCAAAACTAATTAAAAAGGTTTTCCAAGAATTGTATTTACTGATTATATAAGAATAAATGTGAATATTTAATAAATAAAAAGGATTATTATCTTTTGAAACGGTCTAGCGACTGTTGGGCCACTCTGGACATACATGCATATGTACGTACATACATACATACATACATACATACATACATACATACAGTCATCTTAGAATGCATGAGTCACAAGAAACGTGAACTTGTATATGAAAAAGAATTCCTCCCCAAACTAGTACTACACCCTAAAAAAGTTATGCTTGTGTTTGGTGGGATGTGAAGAATGTTGTCTATCAAAAGGTGTTAAATGAAAACAAAACAGTTAATGCAGAGCTGTGTTGTTGTTAATTGGAAGCATCATACAAACATTTAGTCAATTGTAAAGGGGTATTGCCCTTATATGATAATGCAAGATCACATTCTGCCCAAGTCACTCATGAAAATATAATGGCACTAAATATGGAAGGTTTGCCTCATTCTCCTAACTGTCTCGACCTTGTTCTATACGACCATCATCTTTTCAGATCATGCAACATTTAGAAGGAGAACAGTTTATCTATTGCAATGAGGTCAAAAATAATAATGAGTGCTTCTTTGCTTCAAAAACTGAAGGATTTTATACCTGAGTGACCAACAATTGACTAAATATATGGGATTATGTTATCAATAATGGAGGAGAGTAAGGCAGTGAGCTGACAAGATTGTTAGCTTCCTGGGGAAAATGCTTAGCAGCATTTCGCCCTTCTTTATGTTTTGATTTCAAATTCCACCAGGATTAACTTCGCTTTTCAAATTCTACCAGAGTCAACTTTGCTTTTCATCCTTTGGGGGTCGATAAAATAAGTACAGGTTGAGTACTGAGGTCAATTTAATCGACTACCCAATCCCACAGAAATTACTAGCCGTGTGCCAAAATTTGAAACAAATATTGAGGGGAGGAAATATTATCTTGATTAAATATGTCAATGGAAACCAATGAAGCATTTTTCTTTCCCATCTTGGAATGTGACAGGGCTTTCTTTCCAACCTAATATATACTCTTTTACTCTTTTACTTGTTTCAGTCATTTGACTATGGCCATGCTGGAGCACTGCCTTTAGTCGAGCAAATCAACCCCAGAACTTAGTCTTTGTAAGCCTAATACTTATTCTATTGGTCTCTTTTGCCGAACTGCTAAGTTACGGGGACATAAATACACCAGCATCAGTTGTCAAGCGATGTTGGGGGACAAACACAGACACACAAACATATACACACACACATACATATATATATGTTTACATATATACGATGGGCTTCTTTCAGTTTCCATCTACCAAATCCACTCACAAGGCTTCGGTCGGCTCGAGGCTATAGTAGAAGACACTTGCCCAAGGTGCCACACAGTGGGACTGAACCCGGAACCATGTGGTTGGTAAGCAAGCTACTTACCACATACACACACACACACACACACACATATATATATACAGGGGTTGGACAAAATAATGGAAGCACCTAGCATCATAGCATCATAATTTTGAAATAGCTATAAAACCGTCAAAAGCTTGTTTATTTTTATGTTTTTTGATTTATTATTAGTGTTGCTTAATATGTTTTGTTAAAATTGCTGTTTCCTTTTAGATATCATCAGAAAAAGGTAATTAAAATTCATTAAAATGACAGATCTAATTTACGCAAATTGTTAGAAAGGATCACAAAAGTACAGCTGCCAAAATTACTGCAGAGCTTAATGGCCACCTCAAGAACCCAGTTTCCACAAAAACTCTGTTCGCTGGGAGCTGCACAAAGCTGGATTTCATGGGAGGGCTGCAATCAGAAAACCACTACTTTCAAAAACAAACGTTGCAAAGCATTTAGAGTGAAGTAAAAACCTACAGAATTAGTCCCTAGAGCAGTGGAAGAATGTCATTTTTCTCAGATGAGTCATCCTTTACCATATTTCCGACCACCGGCCGAGTATACGTGTGGAGACAGCCAAAAAAAGCATTTGACCCAGACTACCTTCTTCCAACTGTTAAACATAGAGGAGGATCTGTGATGATCTGGGGGCTATATCTTGGAAATTTGCCAGCCAAATGGTTTCCATTCATGGCAGAATTAATAGTCCAGGCTATTTAAGCATTTTATCTGATCAAATTCATCCGGAGGGAAACGCAATCTTTCAGGATGATAATGCACCAATTCACACAGCTTAAGTTATTACTGAATGGTACGAGGAACATTCTAGTGAAGTTGAACATCTTATGTGGCCACCACAGTCCCCAGATCTCAATATTATTGAACATTTATGATGCATTTTAGAAAAACAAGTAATGAGTCAATATCCTCCACCATCATCACAAGAACTGGAGACTGTTTTAGCTGAAGAATGGACAAAAATTCCTTTGGAAACAATTCAAACTTTGTACAAGTCCATACCTCATAAAATTCAAGCTGTAATTACTGCCAAAGGTGGTCCTACCCCATGTTAAAATAAATTTGTTTGAAATTTTTAGGTGTTTCCATTACTTTGTCCAACCCTTGTACATTATATATATATATATATATATATATATATGTACGAACAACCATGCTACATGGCAGTGAAACATGGGCTGTAACTGCTGAGGACATACGTAAGCTCGCAAGGAATGAAGCCAGTATGCTCCGTTGGATGTGTAATGTCAATGTGAATACCCGTCAGAGTACGCATGCGTACGAACAACCATGCTACATGGCAGTGAAACATGGGCTGTAACTGCTGAGGACATACATAAGCTCGCAAGGAATGAAGCCAGTATGCTCCGTTGGATGTGTAATGTCAATGTGAATACCCGTCAGAGTGTAAGTATCTTGAGAGAAAAGCTGAACATTAGAAGCATCAGTTGTGGCGTGCAAGAGAGACGATTGCGCTGGTATGGACATGTGGTGAGAATGGAGGAGGATAGTTGCGTGAAAAAGTGCCACACCCTAACAGTTGAGGGAACCCGTGGAAGAGGTAGGCCCAGGAAGACCTGGGCTGAGGTGGTGAGGCAAGACCTTCGTACATTGGGCCTCACCGAGGCGATGACTACGGACCGAGACCTTTGGAAATGGGCTGTGCGTGAGAAGACCCGGCAAGCCAAGTAAGATCGTTGCCAGTGCCCCTGGACTGGTTCTTGTGCGGTTGGCACATGAGATGCACCATTTTGAGTGTGGCCGTTGCCAGTACCGCCTGACTGGCTCCTGTAGGATTTTCGAGCGAGATCGTTGCCAGTGCCCCTGGACTGGCTTGTGCGGGTGGCACATAAAAGACACCATTTCGAGCGTGGCCGTTTTCGTGCGGGTGACACGTAAAAGCACCCACTACACTCTCTGAGTGGTTGGCGTTAGGAAGGGCATCCAGCTGTAGAAACTCTGCCAAATCAGACTGGAGCCTGGTGTTGCCATCCGGTTTCACCAGTCCTCAGTCAAATCGTCCAACCCATGCTAGCATGGAAAGCGGACGTTAAACGATGATGATGATGATGATGATGATATATATATATATATATATATATATATACACACACACACACACACACATATATGGAGAGAGAAAGGTTTAATGGTATTAAAGATGAAGCAAAGTGGTTAGAAAAAAGGTGGAGTAAATTCATGAAGAAAAGATATGTTATTTGATAGAAACAGGCAGCAAGGGTAGATTTATAATGATGAGAATAAGACAAATATAGAAGAATTGTGTTAGGGTGAATGATTATGTGTGTATGTGGTGTATTTGTGAATGTGCAAATAGTTTAACAGTTATGAATGTAAATGAAATTCTAATCCCTCTAAAATGTTGGCATTGAACAATAACTTTACAAATGAAAAAAAAAAAACTATCATTGGAAAATAAAAATAAAATGATACTGTGTTGTTAAAAATTGAGTTAACTTTGTAGAAAATCAATAAAGATTTTTATGAATTGTTTTTTAGAATATATTAATTATAGTAATACTTGCTTATAGAGCAAATGTTATTTTAAAACTTAAAAAGCTTAAAAATGAAACTATGCTTTAGAAAGATTTGCACAGTTTTTTTTTTTCATGTTGTATGACATATTTAATATGAATGCAGAAGAAATTTATATAATTATTAACAAAAAATATTTTTTTTTATTTCACAGATTGTAAAAACAAAAATACTGACTTAAACCATTTTGTAAATGAAAAGTTGAGGGGCGATATGTGCAAAAAAATTTCTTTAACCTTAATTTTTTTATGGGAAATAATATTTAAGGATTAAACATGATTTTACATGTGTGTGTGTGTGTGTGTGTGTGTGTGTGTGTGTGTGTGTGTGTGTGTGTGTGTGTGTGAACTGGAGGGGAGGATAATCTATTTAAAACATTGGGAATAACTTGAAATGGAATTTTTTTTTTAATTATTTAACGACAATCTTAACATGGAAATCCAGTTGTAATCTGAAAAAAGGGTAAAGAATTTGTAAAATAAGGAAACTATACTAACACAGTGAAAGGTGCTAATTCTATATTTTGCAATGGGGAGGTAGGTGCTCTTTATTGAAGGATTAAAGATTATGTTGGCACTTCTTGATCAAAGACATTCCACTCATGACCATTCAGTCTTTCTAGATGTATTTCGGATGACACTATGTATTGTGTCCTTTCCATTTTTTAAAGATAATAAGGTGTGATTTGAGGGAGATCTCACTGGTGTTTCTAGCAGATTGTTTGATGATGTAGAACAGTCATGGGTAAACTGTGGCCCATGAGACTTTCTGAATGGTATGCCTAATGACAAATTGGATTTTTTTAGTAGTGTGACTTGCTTGATATTGAGTCATGTCATGTGACCCATTTCTCGTACAAGGTTCTCCATGCCTGACATAGAGGCACCTTCATCTACTCAGTGGCTTCGTCTGTTGTTGTTTATCCCCAGATCAGCTCCAAACGAACAAACTAGACAAAGGCATTCCAGCCATAACCATCCCATTTGGGCCTTTTCAACTACATTATCCAATGTCTTTTCTCTCACTTCTTTTAAAAGTGTTAGGTGTGTTTTAGATGAACATGGTTATTACTTCTAGCAAATTGAATGACCACATGGAGGGCTCACTTGTCAATACATTCGGTAGTTGTAGATTGAGTCTAACTGATCTGGAGATAAATAGCAACAGCATCACCAACAGAAATGACTATAATAGTAACAACTACAGCAACTTTCCTTTGTCTTATTGATTGTGTCAGCCAACTTCTTTTTGATAGAAAGAAGACGTTAATTAAATCCCCACCACCAGGAAAATACTTTATCAAATCACGCTATTCACAGATCAAGGACGTGCTGAGAAGCTGAATCTTTTAACTAGTTCACCGCTGGTTTCTATCATCAGAGCTCACCTTTGATGTGAACACTAGATAGAGAGGGGGAGGATTAGAGAGAGGCAAAACAAAAGAGAAAGCTAATGAAAAAAAGATTGAATGTAGAAAGTGGAAAGAGAATGACCCCAGACTTTTATGAATATGCAAACAACTTATTTATTGAATTGGCATGATTAAACGGAAGTAGCTTCTTCTTCCTTAGCTGCGGAATAATTATTATGGCCGACCATTTGATTGTGTTGAAATATGATGGTGTTATTACATTATAATGAAACACGCTGAGATTGAATGGCTAACTTTAATATTGCAAAAGCTAAGAGAAAATCTTCATTATTGATAGGCATAAGTAAAGAAAGAAAAAAAGCCTTTCAGATTTTTGGTTCCCGTTGCACTACACAATAGCAGGTGATATCATACTGCATTCAAACATGGCCGTGTTGTATTGCAATAATCGTTTTCCAAACCTAGACTGTTTTGAAGTTAAAATTCTTTGAATACCAACAGCAAAGAGGTTAATAGCGACCAAGTTTGTAATCATGACAATGAGTTATTCAGAAAGAGAACCATTAAAAAAATAATAATATAAATAAAAGACAAAAATAATACCAAATGTGAACAGTGATCGACTTGGTTAATATATCAAGAATACATTAAGAATTAACACTAGAAAGAAAGCAAAATGAATTTGCACGAAGCTGTATTTCATTTGTTGGACAAATTTATAAGCAAACAAAATATTCTAAATGGAATATGTAAGGAAATAATTAGGAAGAAAGTAGCTGTCGGAGTGTTGAAAACGTGAAAACTTTCATACACCATATTGACTGGAGGGAGTAACTTTCAATAGGAAGTGATGTATTAATTTTATACATTGATCTAAAGTATTGGCGATCGTCTGCTTCCTGTAAGAATATAGCTCTTGGCCATTACAAACTTCAATATCTATAGAAAGCTTCATTTCACAGAATACACAGAGAGGAAGAAGACTGGGGGAATATTAATATAAGGAGAATTCTTATGTTATTGGTTAATTGACACGGTTAACATTCTCTTTCCCAATATATTCTTCATATTTCGGTCAAAAGTTAAACAAAAATTTGTGGTTTATGGATGTTTAAAGGTCTGAAAATGGGATTTGAATATAAGACTAGCAACTCCTAAAACTCAATGTTCAATAACACAATAAATTGAATACAACAACAATCATGACAATGATGATACTAATAGTAACAGTTTCAGATTTTGGCACAATGCTGGCAATTTTAGTGGGAGGGGTTCGGTTGATTACATCGGCCTCAGTGCTTGACTTTATTGTATCAAACCTGAAAGGATGAAAGTTGACTTTGGTGAGGTTTGAACTCAGAATGTAGTGAGCTGGAATAGATGCAACTAAGCAATTTTTCTGACGTACTAAGGATTTGTCAATGATGATGATAATAATGGTCTCAAATTTTGGACCAAGGCCAGCAATTTTGGGGGAGGGAGTAAGTCGATGTTCAACATCTACCCTGAATGGATGAAAGGAAAAGTCAACCATGGCAGAATTTGAACTCAGAGTGTAAAGACAGATGAAATGCAGCATTTTGCCGAATGTGCTAACGATTCTGCCAGCTCACCACCTTAATGATAATCATCATCATCGTTTAACGTCCATCTTCCATGCATGAATGGGTAGGATGGTTGACAGGAGCTGACCAGGTAGAAAATCTATCCAAGGCCAATGTGTCTGTTTTGACAGGGATTTTACAACTGGGTTTTACATTTTTGCACAAATCCAGCAATTTTGAGGATAGGGGATTAGTTGATTCTGTCAAATCCAGTACGGGACTCGTACTTTATTTTATCAACACTGAAAGAACAAAATACAAAGTTGACCTTGGCAGGATTGGGACTTGGAATGTAAAGAGTAAGAGCCAATACTGTAAAGCAGTTTTTTCTGATGTTCTAATCATTCTGCCAGCTTGAAACACAGAGTTGACCTCAGTGGGGTTTGAACTTAGAATTTAAAGACCCAGAACAAACACCACAAGACATTTTTTTTCTCCAGACATTTTACTGATTCTTAGTAGAGCACATCATGAAGTTGGTCTTAATTACCATTTAGTAATTATGCCACAACTTCTAGAAGAGGATATGATTTTAATAAATCGAGAATTTATGTTGTATGATATTTGATACCCCTGTATTTATCATTATTATTCAAATACATGCTTCTGGCCACTGAGTTATTTCTTGCAGCTCATTGTCCATATTACACAAAGTACCCAGACCATAAATATGTTCAACTCTTTTTGTATGTCTCTAAATCCCTCAACTACTAGAGATAATTATCATGCTGATGATGGTTACTGAGCCTGAAAAAAGTGCTCACATCTATCTACTTTTCTACTCTAGGTACAAGGCCCAAACTTTTGGGGGAGGGGGTCAGCCAATTAGATCGACCCCAGTATGCAACTGATACTTAATTTATCGACCCCAAAGGGATGAAAGGTAAAATCAACCTTGGCGTAATTTGAATTTGAACTCACAACATAAACACAGATGAAATAGCACTAAACATTTCACCCAGTGTGCTAACATTTCTGCCAGCTTGCTATCCACATCTATCTTCTTGTCTCCAGTCTGTCCTCTTCCTTAAACAACTGTGGAGAATTCTTGAATCTCCCCTTTTTGTGTAGAGCTGATCTTAATTATTATTTGTTAATTATGGTACATCCAAAAGGATGGAGGTAACTTTAAGAAATCAAGAATTTATCTTGTATGATGTTTGACATATGTGCAACCCCCCCTCTCTCTCTCTCTCTCTCTCTCTCTCTCTCTCTCTCCCTCTCTCTCTCTCTCTCCCTCTCTCTCTCTCTCTCTCTCTCTATATATATATATATATATATATATATATATATATATGTACAGATATAGGGCAGGGAATTGCCAATTAGTTAATAAAATTAATAATTAACAATTTTGCCAAGTAGTTCAGAATGCAAAAAAAACCTTTATTGGTAAAAACATTTATAATCATAAATATATAGGGGTCAGCATGAGTTGCTTCACCAACATACTGAAAATTTAGAAATAGCAGTCAAATAACTACTAATTCTAAACTACAATTTTTTCTCTAACTAAAGGCAAGTTTGTTTTTATTTTCTCTTCTGTTTTTGTTCTATGTGTGCCGTAGATATCGCCATCCGTTAGAGAAAAAATTGTAGTTTAGAATTAGTAGTTCTTTGACTGCTATTTCTAAATTTTCAGTATGTTGGTGAAGCAACTCATGCTGACCCCTATATATTTATAATTATATATATATATATATATATATACATATATATATACACACATATATATACACACACATATATACATATATATATATATATATATATATATATATATATATATATATATATATATATATACATATACATATATATATATATATATATATATATATATATATATATATATATAAATGGTTGTTGCTTCCTCGTTCCTGAGTAAAAGATGCCAATGCCAGTACATTAAGTAGTGCTAGTGCATGATGATTTTTAAAGTGTGAATGCACACAAGCCGATCCCACTCTCTGAACAACAATGACAAATAATCCCCCAAAAAAGAACAAGTCAACATGATTGGCTGCCGTGAAGTCACAGGTTTTATACCAGGGTTTGACTTTTCCAAGAATAATGTCCTAACAAGGATTAAGGGTCATCCACTACCAGTAATATAATATTTGGAAGGGCATCCAGCTGTAAAAATCCTGCCAAAACAGACAGTGAAGCCTGGTGCAGTCTTCTGCCTAGCCAGCTCCTGTCAAACCATCCAACCCATGCCAACATGGAAATCAGACATTAAATGATGACGATGATGATGATGATGATGATGATGATGATGATGATGATGATGATGATGATGCTGATATGTATTAGGGTGTTCAAAAAGTAATTATGCTTTACGAGAAATGATATAAAAACAAATGTAAACTACGTTCATCTGAACAGTTTTAATCAAGAATGTAATCACCATCATTTTCAACAACTGCATCCCAATGGGAAAGTAACTTTTTTATGCCACGTTCAAAGAAACCATTTTTTTTTTTTTTCCTGAAAAAGAAAAAAAAAATGTCTGAAAGATTGTTTTCAACTTCCTTTCTGTTTCTGAAGTTTTATCTCTTATAAAATGTTCTAGTAATTGGAACTGATGAAAATCCATAGGTGCTGAGCCAGGTGAGTATAGAAGATGTGGAAGAACTTGCCATCCTAACAATCTAATTTTTCTTGGGTTTGTTTTGAAGAGTGTGGCCATCCACTGTCATGCTGGAGAATAACACCTTTTCTGTTTATCAAAGTTGGCCACTTTGGACATAATTTTTCATTTACATAATTAAGCTGTTGTCAATAGACATCTGCATTGATGGTCCTTCTATGTTTCATAATGGATGATACCTTTCATGTTCCACCAAACACAAAGCAAGTATTTTTGCGGATGGAGTTTTGGTTTTGGTGTTGGCACTGGCCTCTCATTGCCTTTTTCGTTTTCTTTTGTGATGCAAAACCCATTTTTCATAACGTGGTGCTTTGACATGGATGTGATACAATAGTCTCATTCAAAAGGTCATCATTCAGAATGGGTCATCTGCCAGAGCGAGGCTTGTTGAATATATCACAGTCTCCATTTTTAAACCTTTTAAGCCACAGCTGACATGTATGAGCTTTCACTGCATCCTGATACACTTCCCAAATGTCTTTCATTGCTTGTGTAGCAGTAATTTCCTTTCAAAAATTACACAGTAAGCAATGGCAAATATGTTGTTTCAGGAAGTTCTTATCCTCCATGGGGTTAATTACCAAAATAACTATGAACGATACACTGCTGGATAGAAGGGATGATAGACTATTTCTAGAGAGTTCCTGCTCAATCGACCGTGGCTCTGATGTGATTGGTTGAGTCATATTTCATAGCAGTGAAAAATTACAATTACTTTCACCCTAATGTGTGTGTGTGTATAAGTGTGTATGTATGTGAATACATATGCGCATGTATGTGTGTATATGTATATATCTTTTATCTTTTACTTGTTTCAGTCATTAAACTGTGGCCATGCAGAACTTATTTCTTTCAAAGCTTGGTATTTGTTCTCTCAGACTCTTTTGGCTTAAGCAGTAAGTAACAGGGATGTTAGCAATCACCATCAGTTGTCAAGCAATGGTGAGACAAACACAAAGATGCACACACTTTCCTCCCTGTGCCTGTGAAATCTTGTATCCCTGCCGTAAGGCTTTAATTCCAAGCACGCCAGCTTAATTTAATTTGTCCTTAGTCGAAAGACATCTGTTGTTATGTCCTGTTATTATTTTCATTGTATTTGTGTAACATTGTTCGGTTTTTTTTCCGTCCTTGTTTCTGTATACATTCGCTGCTTTCTTCCAAGGAATCTAATGCTCTTAGCTTAGTTTTTCCTTGGAGCTGGCCAGATTGAAGCAATATCAAGAATAACCAGCTGAAACTGCAAAGATAATCTGGATCTCGACTGAAGAAAGAAAACTCCGAATGACCTGTCCTTGTTTTCTTTGTATCGTCTATCTGGATGTTTTGTTGTCCTTTTCTTGTATCACCGAACTGTCTGGATGTTTTGCATTCTTGTCCCATTTTGTATTATATATATATATATATATATATATATATATATATAGCGGCATACGTACACTTTGTCTCTTATATGAATGTGGTGTGTGCCAAAGGGCTTGCAAATCCAATGGGGGTCTTAAAAGACATGTTAGGATCCACAATGAGCAGAACTTACCTGCAGGTATTGGTAGTACAAATCAGAGGTGCAACCTGTGTGGGTGTTTTTTCAAAACATTGTCTGGTTTAAAAAGCCACATCAGACGCCATGAAAGGGCTAAGGTGTAGGTACAGGAGGTGGTCAAACTCTGTGTAAGGAGTAGACAACCACCATATATATATATATATATATATATATATATATTGACCGTTGACTGGACACTATTCAATTTTTTTTCTCCGTGTTTTTCTCCTTGTCTCCGTATTCTTTCTGTTGAAGAGCGTAGCTCGAAACGTCAAAGACTTTCTGTATTCCCGAGCGTCATACTAATACATCCTTTTGTTATTTACACCACCTGTCCTCGTCTGCTGTTGTTTTTTCGTATATTCTCCCATATATATATATATATATATATATATATATATATATATATAAAAAATCAAAATAAGCAACACGGATTTCAAAGATGGTTGCAGTACGCACGTTTCATGCTACTCCATTTATTTAAGTAATGCGAGCATTACATTAAATGCAATATGTAGAGCAATCTTCAGCTGCACGAAAATGCAGAAAATTACAGTAGAATAGACATATTATAATTGTGGCAACATTTCAAATCCAAGTGGGAGGAAGAATACATAAAATCCATCTTGACATAGCCAAGTCTATCAGGCTAGCCTGATATATATATATATATATATATCACCGAGGCGATGACTACGGACCGAGACCTTTGGAAATGGGCTGTGCGTGAGAAGACCCGGCAAGCCAAGTAAGATCGTTGCCAGTGCCCCTGGACTGGTTCTTGTGCGGGTGGCACATGAGATGCACCATTTTGAGCGTGGCCGTTGCCAGTACCGCCTGACTGGCTCCTGTAGGATTTTCGAGCGAGATCGTTGCCAGTGCCCCTGGACTGGCTTGTGCGGGTGGCACATAAAAGACACCATTTCGAGCGTGGCCGTTTTCGTGCGGGTGACACGTAAAAGCACCCACTACACTCTCTGAGTGGTTGGCGTTAGGAAGGGCATCCAGCTGTAGAAACTCTGCCAAATCGGACTGGAGCCTGGTGTTGCCATCCGGTTTCACCAGTCCTCAGTCAAATCGTCCAACCCATGCTAGCATGGAAAGCGGACGTTAAACGATGATGATGATGATGATGATATATATATATATATACACAATTGGCTTTTTACAGTTTCTATTTACCAAATCCACTCACAAGGCTTTTGTTAGCCAAGGAGCTATAGTGAAAGACACTTGCCCAAGGTGCTACACTGCGACACACTGAAACTGAACCTTGCACTATTTGGTTGGGAAACAAACTTCTTATCACGCAGCCATGCCTGCTCCTACAGCCAGTAGGGAAAGCCATGTAACTCCTCTTCAGCAAGACATCTGTTCCTGTGTCTCTATCATTCCTTCTCCTCCTTCAGTATTATATTCCCGCATAGTTGAGCGGCATTTTGTCTTGCGAATTACTTGGTGATCTCGCTAGTATTGGTGCCATGTAAAAATCATTCATTACATTCTGTAAAGTGGTTGGTTGAGGAAGGGCATCCAGCTAGAGAAACTATGCCAATGCAGGCATTGGAGCTCAGTGCATTCCTCTGTCTCATTGGTTCTCATTAAAGCACCTAACCCAGACCAGCTTGGAAAATGGATTTTAAACATTCATGAGCATGATTTATATATATATATATATATATATATATAGTTTTAGGGAAAATAACCAAGTATCAAGAACTCATCGATGAAAATCCACTATCACATATAGAAAAATTAACAATTAAATGCACAATAAATGAGTTTTGAATTACGGAAAAATATGGATAAGTACTGTTTTTACTTTGCTAAAGATTTTCTACTATTTGAAAATAATATGTATTCTTGTCTTTTATATTATTCATTTGGTTCTTTATAGATTATTTTTAATAGATAACTTATTTAACACTAAATTATTTTAAGTTATAGCTTCATTTCTACATAATATTAGAACTTTGATTTGAATAGTGTTGTTATATTTTCGATTATTTTTGATTGGTAATATTTGATTAATAATTAGTCTTTATTGTTTATAATATCGTTAAAGGTTTTTTTATTAAAACTTTGTATATATATATAAAGTTTAATCTTTTATTCTTAATAATTTTTTTTCTTTCCTAATTTTTTCATTCATAATTTTTTCATTCATATTTTTATTCTTACGTTTGTAGAAATAAATATTCTTGTATTTTTCTATTATTCAATTGATTTTTAATGATAATTAAATAAACGTTTTTAGCTTTAAATAGTATAGCTTTAACTATTACACCAGTTAACTATGTACTAATTTTATTTTCATTATTATTTTAAACTTAAACTTTGTTCAAATTGTATTTAAAACAAAGATAATTTAAAATAATGATAATTTATGTAAGCTGTCTTTTGTATATAATATACATGTTATTATAATGGAGGAAGGGAGGATTATTGAATGGTTATTATTTTGATATTTTTAATAATTTTTCTACCTTTATAAAATAAGTATTTCATATTAATTCATTTGGTACTTATTGTTGGTTGAAATATATATATCTAATTATTGTTCTACTTACGATCTGACGATTAGCTATATTTTTTGAATAGAATTTAATTTTCGATAATTTCAATTAATTTTAATCGATTTAAATTTCCTTTCTATTTGAAAATTAGTTATGAAACACATGTAATCATTTTATTATATTTATCTTATGATATTTACTTTGCTTTATATTATACTCATTTATTGTGCTTTTAATTGTTAATTTTTCTATATGTGATAGTGGATTTTCATCGATGAGTTCTTGATACTTGGTTATTTTCCCTAAAACTATATATTTTATATATATTTTATCTATAAAGCTCAATTTAATTTTAATTTTTTATAAATTGATTTTAATTGAGTTTTTACCTGTAATTTTGGATTTTGTCCCTAATATTATTATATGTATATATATATATATATATATATATATATATATATATATATATATATACATACACATACACACACACATACATACGTGTTTGTATGTGTGTATGTGTGTGTGTGTCTGTATCTGTGTATATGTATATATATCAATATATATATATATATATATGTACATACACATATATATCTATTATATATACATACATAAGTACATATACATATATATATAAATATATATATATATATATATATATATATATATATATATATATATATGTACACACATATATATATATACATACACAGCACATGGAATGTGCAACAAGGTGGAAAAAAGAGTACTCAAATACCAGAGGTAGAGTAATATATATATATATATATATATATATATATATATATATATATATATATATATACACATATATATACATACACACACACAGGTGTGCATATATGTTGTAATGAACATTCAAGTGAGATATTTTCCCCTCAACCTTTGGGAAAATATAAATGTAACTACAAACATAAAACAGAAATAATTGCTGACTCCCCCTCAAATCAAACTTTACCTACCAGCCTAAGAACATTTGAAAAAAAAAAAAGACACATCAGAGAATATAATATCCAACATATAAAAATGAAAAACGAAAAGATACAGGCTGGTCATGAGTGGAGTCTAATGATGATTCTGCAGGACTAAGGAATTGCCCAGGGCTAAACAACAGCTACAATAGCAATAAATGATTTAGTTTGCTGCTGTTTGTGTCATGTCATCGTTTTCCAACAAAAGACAACTGAAGTCTTTCTGTTTCCTTCTCATTTCCATTTAAATTACATTACGACACACAGACAACACACACACACACACACACACGAAACTGTTAACAATTGAGAACAATGTAACGACAATTGTTGCACTCAATTGATGCAGTTGCAGTGATTATTGGTGTTGGTGGTGGTAATTATAATGTTACTGTAGTTGTTGTTGTTGGTGGTGGGGTGATGGGAGTGATGTTTGTGTTAATAGTGTTGGTGATGATGATGGTGGCAGTAATGGTAAGTGGTTATAGTGGAGGTGGTGGTGATGGTGTTGGTGGTGAAGAAGAAGAAGAAGAAGAAGAAGAAGAAGAAGAAAAAGAAGAAAAAGAAGAAGAAGATGATGATGATGATGGTGGTGATGAAGATTATGATGATGGTGACGATGACGATGATGATGATTACAAAGATGATGATGATGACAATGATGATAATAGTGATGATGAAGATAATAATGGTGACAGTGATGACGGTGATGGTGGTGGTGGTGGTAGTAGTAGTAGTGATGGTGATGATGGTGATGATTACAAAGATGATGATGATGACGATGATGATGATGATGATGATGATGATGATGATGATGATGATGATGGTGACAGTGATGATGGTGGTGGTGGTGGTGGTAGTAGCAGTAAGTAATGATGGTGATGATTGTGTTGTTAGTACTGCAACTTCTGTTGCTATTACTGCTGTCAAATGTTGTTATTGTTGCTTTAGTTGCTGCTGCTCTTACTCCTGCTACTACTGCAGGCATGACTGCTAATGCTGCTGCTGCTGCCGCTACTACTACTACTACTACTACTACTACTACTACTGCAATGACGATGACTGTTGCTTATTCAACTTTCAGTTTCACATTCTAATTAACTGCACCACAGTTGTTACTTTCACCACCACCATCACCACCACCATCACCACCACCACCACCACCACTATTACCATACCGTTTTCACCACCTCCATTATTACACCTGAATTGTCACCATTAACACTACCACCACCACCACCACCAGCCACCATGTCACTGCCATCACCATCTTCATCACCACTGCCATTATCTTTACCCCTGTAACTTTTGTCATCACTATCAGCTCATTCACAAATATTACCATCATTATAAATACTACACTCACAACCACTACCCACCTTTACCACACCTGTAATACTACTGTATCACAATTCTGTGCTCACCTGTGACACAACACTGTGTGACTAAATTATGACACATCGTTTACTCCACAGTGCCTTTGTCACAAGGATATGTGACACAGTGGTTGTGCCACATACTGAGTTACACAACCACTGTAACATACTTGTGTCACAACATTGTAACATATCTTTGACCTGTCACTGTGATATATCTGCGACACAAACATAGTAAGTCTACTTACTCCCTCCACAACACTAATCTCAAAAAGTCTTCTTGCGAACGTGACCTGGGCATTATTGTTGACAGCAATTTGCGTTGGACAAAACACATTGTTAAAATTACCAAGAAAGCTGAGGGTGTCTTGGCATCACTTACCAAGTCCTTTGTGAGCCGCTCTCCGGCTAAATATCTGAGGCTTTATATAGCTATGGTGCGGCCTCACCTGGAATTTGCGTCTCCAGTCTGGAACCCCTATCTTGCCTGTGATATTAATCGTTTGGAAACTGTTCAGAGATGTGCAACCAAGAGAATTCCCTCCATCAGGCATTTGCAATATTCTGAAAGCCTTACTTCCCTGGGTATGGATACATTGAAACTCCGACATCTGGCAACTGACTTGGCAGATGCCCATAAAATTATTAACCATCTTACTAACAATAACTTTGAGCACCTTTTCAAATTCCACCTGTCTAACACCCGTGGACATGTTTACAAAGTCAGAAAACAGCACAGCTCCCATTACTTTCGGAAACACTTTTTCACGCTAAGAGTTGCTGAAGTATGGAACAAACTGCCAGCATCAGTTGTTAGTTGTCGGAGCACTGCATCCATCAAAACTTCCATGCTTCCTGAGATTCGCCAACACTACACCTGATTTTCTCCCCTCCATACACACGCAAGCATGTATCTGACTCATACACTGTTCACTTTCCAGACATTTGTACAATACTGCAGATGCTTTATGTGCACTTTTGACAAGTTGTAGTGCACCTGAGCACTGTATACAATAATTTCATTATAATTATATAATCATAATTATCATTTTAATGTCCACTTTTCAGGCTTGCATTGGTAGGACAGAGTTTATAGAGGCAGATTTTCTACAACTGGATGCCGTTCCTGTTGCCAGCCATTTCCGGTTTCTGGTCAAGGTAATATTTCCTTTTGGTCAGACTAGCTTTTGTAGAATACTGGAAATGAATGACACCATTTATATAACAGTGAGGCTCATTTACAAGAATGACACTATGCCAAAAGAAGAATACAAACATATACACATTTTTATGTATGCATACATACATACATAAACATTCCTGGCAGGTATCAATAGAGCACTCAGTATTAAGAGAATATATGTATACATAAATACATGTACATACACACACATATATACATATATGCACATCGATATATGTATATACATACATACAGACACACACCGATATATATATACATACATACATGAACATATATACATAAATATATGACCTGTTGAGGCAAGTGAAATTGAAATCGAACTAAATTCGATGACTGGCACCCATGCCAACGTCGTCTCCTTCATTGGACACGAAACTCAGCTTGCGAAGACTTATTGGGGCAAGCGAAAGTGAAATTGTGATGGCACTTGTGCCCAGCGTCGCCTACCTGGCACTTGTGCCGGTGGCACGTGTAAAGACATTCGAGCGAGATCATTGCCAGTGTCAATGGACTGGCTCCTGTGCAGGTGGCACGTAAAATACACCATTTTGAGCATGGCCGTTGTCAGTACCGCCTGACTGGCCATTGTGCCGGTTGCACGTGTAAAGACATTCGAGCGAGATCATTGCCAGTGTCAATGGACTGGCTCCTGTGCAGGTGGCACGTAAAATACACCATTTTGAGCATGGCCGTTGTCAGTACCGCCTGACTGGCCATTGTGCCGGTTGCACGTAAAAGCACCCACTACACTCTTGGAGTGGTTGGCGTTAGGAAGGGCATCCAGCTGTAGAAACTCTGCCAAATCAGATTGGAGCCTGGTGTAGCCATCTGGTTTCACCAGTCCTCAGTCAAATCGTCCAACCCATGCCAGCATGGAAAGCAGACGTTAAACGATGATGATGATGATGATACAGTTCTATATTTAAGAGATGAGGAATTATTTACATTATTTACATTTGACGGATATTTGTCCTCATCTTGTTTGTTAACAAACAAGATGAGGACAAATATCCGTCAAATGTAAATAATGTAAATAATGTGATGATGATGATGATACATATATATATATATATATATATATGGCTAGATTTAATTTGCGTATACAAATTTAATCTGCGATCCATGGGACGAGCCGTTTTAACGATGCGTCCTGCCCGAAGCTCGTCGAAACGCCGGTGTTAAAACGTGGGTAGCTGATGAAGTAGAATGTTCTCTATGTGGCTCGTGTGTTCTCGTCTACGTTTGTTTGCAATGTCCTGTACCCAGATATGCACCTATACATACAGGTGGATGTCGGTATGCACATACCTGTACGTATATATGCATATACTCATTTACTTTTGTTTATATATATATATATATATATATATACACACATATGTACACACACACACACATCTCTCTCTCTCACACACACACACACAAAACAGGCTTCTTTTGCCTTCCTTATACCAAATCCACTCACAATGCTTTGGTCCACCAGAAACAATAATAAAAGCCACTTGACCAAGGTTCATGGCACCTTGGGCTGAACCTAAAACCACACAGCTATGCCTACACCAATATGATATATTTGTGGCACGATATTGTGACACAATGAGTAAGTTATGCATCACAATGTAGTGATATATCATCACCATCATCACCATCATCACCATCATCATATAACATCTGTTGTCCATGCTGGCATGGGTCGGATGGTTTGACTGGGCTGGCACACTGGAAGGCTGTGTCAGAATCCAGTCTGATTTGGCATGGTTTTCCTATGACTGAGTGCCCTTCCTAACCCCAACCACTCCAAGAGTGTAATGGGTGCTTTTACCAGCCCTCGCAAACATATTACTGCTTAAGTCTCTCTGAGAGATTTAGAAATGTATTATTTCTAATTTTTGTAATCAGTGAATGCGTTTCACTGAAATAATATATGTTTGCGAAAGCTTGATAAACTTCTTCAGCCAGCTGGTCATGCTACTTCAGGCTGATGACGAGCAAAAACTCAGAAACATGTTCCTGAATGCAGGCTAGGCTGGGTGGAGGAGTTTGTCTCCCCCTCGCAAACATAAGGACACAGGAAGTGTGTCAAGGCCGACAGGAAGCGGTCCAGCTTCCTAGGGCTAAATAGCAGTAGTATATTCCCTTATTGGGACTGTCATGTTAAGTTGACAGTATACAACTACTTTATCGCATCACTACTGCTTAAGTCTCTCTGAGAGATTTAGAAATGAATTATTTCTATATATATATATATATATATATATATATATATAGGTGCAGACATGACAGTGTGGTAAGAAGCTAACTTCTCAACCACATGGTTCCGGGTTCAGCCCCACACCACGGCACCTTGGGAAAGTGTCTTCTACTATGTTGTGCATCACAATATAGTGATATAGTATATATATATATATATATATATATATATATATATATATATAGGTGCAGGCGTAGCTGTGTGGAAAGAAGTTTGCTTCCCAATGTAGTGATACAGTAGATGTATCATGTGAATGCAACAAATGTGTGATGATGTTGTGACACATGTTATTCAGTAATTATATCACTAGGACTGTGACACAACATCTGTGTTGCTGCATAGTGACACACCTCTAACAAGAAATATTGAGTTGTCAGACGAATTTGTTCTTTTCCTACTTGGCATTCCATCATCCAAATGTCTGAAAAGAGGTAAAATTTCTCAAATTTCAAAAATGATAAACAGAATTTGTAAAAGAATTCGTAAAAGGCAGCGAGCTGGCAGATAGCACGCCGGGGGAAATGCTTAACGGTATTTCGTCTGTCTTTACGTTCTGAGTTCAAATTCAGTTGAGGTCGACTTTGCCTTTCATCCTTTCAGGGCAATAAATTAAGAACCAGTTACACACTGGGGTCGATGTAATCGACTTAACCCCTTTGTCTGTCCTTGTTTGTCCCCTCTATGTTTAGCCCCTTGTGGGCAATAAAGAAATAAGAATTTGGAAAAGAAGAAAAGAGCTACAAAAGAACCGTATAAAACACTACAATAAAAATATTTCCTAAGTTAATTCAAATATAACTGGAAAGGATTAAGATAAATGGTAAAAAAAAAAGTGTGCTATGTTAAAAGCACCCTGTACACACTGTAAAGTGGTTGGCATTAGGAAGGGCATCCAGTTATAGAAACTGAGCTAAATCAAACTGGAATCTGGTGCAACTCTCCAGCCTTGCCATCTTCTGTCAAACTGTCCAACCCATGCCAGCATGGGAAACAGACATGAAAAAGAGGAGGAGGAGGAGGATGACGACTTGTGTGACACAATGACTGTGACTCTCTGTTACACTACAAATCATGTGATTTGGCTACAACTCAGCTAACACAACTGTGTGACATAATGACTGTGTCGCAACAGCTGTCACACAAGTGTGACTCACTAAAAATGTAAATATGGAATGAAGAAAAATCAAGTGATCCAAGAGATTCCTTTTTACTTCATTCATTGTGGTGAGGCATGGTTGGGTAGGGAAGGTGAATGTGTTTGTAGAATTGATATGACTCGTTGGTATGTGGATGGTGTTGGGGATCGATGCTGTATTCACAGCAGTGGAGAATATGGGGTGGGGTATGGAGGTGATGGTGGTAGTGGTGGGGATATGTGTGGGGACAGCAGTTATCAAGGATGGGTTGAAGTTAGGAGAGACAAGGGAAGAAAGAGAAGACATTGATAATTATGAAGGTGTGGTGGTAGAGGATGATGTAATAGAAAATGTGTGTGTGTATATATATAGAGAGAGAGAGAGGGGAGAGTGAGAGAGAGAGAGGGGGGGAGAGTGAGAGAGAGAGGGGGAGAGTGAGAGAGAGAGTGAGTGACAGACAGACAGGTATACATACACATGTACATGCATATATATGTATGTATGTGTACATACACACATGCTCACATACACACATATATTGATATATAAATATATACATGTATTTATGTGTGTATTTATGTATATCTATAGCAATATTCACACACACACACACAGACACACACACACACACACACACACACACACACACATTCATCTAAATGTTCTCCTCTCAATATTCAGCTTAAGCCAATTCTAAACTTTTATGCAATATCATACCTGCTGCTGTTATTGAATTGAAGAAATAATATATTAGACTTCAACGATATGTTAAAGAATTAAGATCTTGAATTCTGTGGATAGATTTTTTTGCCAGTACATAAGCACTTATTAAATAAATACATACATACATACATACATACATACATACATACATACATACACACACACATACACACACACATATATATATATATATATATATATATATATATATATATATATTCCGTTTATATTATTGGCTAAACTGGCAATATGACCATCCCCAAATACAACAATATATATATATATGTATGTATGCATGTATGTATGTATGCATATATATATATATATATATATATATATATATATATATATATATATATATTAATGTTTGTCTTTATGTTCACTTATATAGGATAAAAACAATTTTACATTAATCTGAATGGGTTACTCTATACTTTTGTAGAGCATAGATTTATTATTCTTATACAAGAATACTGTCAGTAACTTCAAAGTTTTGGCCAGTTAAGCCATCATTATGTGTGTGAGCATGTGTGTGTGTGTATATATATATATAGAGAGAGAGAGAGAGAGAGAGTCAAATCAAAAAAGCACAGAGAAAAAGAAAATGAAAAAAACAAACATGTGGATGTGGCACAAGCAATGTGTTAATAAGACACTCAGAGAAAGAAAAGAGTAGTAGTTTTATGTTTCGAGCATAGCTCTTCTTCGGAAATAGGAAAAACAGGAAAGTCCAAGACAAAGGAGGAAAAAAACTCACAGGCATTAGACAGTGAAAGAGAGATAGATATCTATCAATCTTTCTCTCCACGCAAAAACATATATACTATATATCATATGAATAAGGCATACCAGACGAAATGCTTAGCGGTATTTCATCTGTCTTTACGTTCTGAGTTCAAATTCCACTGAGGTCGTCAACTTTGCCTTGAGGTCGATAAATTAAGTACCAGTTGCTTACTGGGGATCAATCTAATCAGCTGGCTCCTTCCCCAAAATTTCAGGTCTTGTGCCTCGAGTAGAAAAGAATATATATTATATGCATATGTATGCACATAGGTGCAAAAGAGGGTGCACCACGACAAACACCTTTACTTCTAACAAAAGCACCACTGCCATTACTGCCATCATCAATACCACTACCACCACAGCTACCGTCAACACACACACACACACACACACAAACACACATGCACACACAGACATGCACACACACACAGATATGCACACACACATGCATACACACACACAGACATGCACACATACACACACACAGACATGCACACATACACACACACAGACATGCACACACACACACATGCACACACACACAGACATGCACACACACACACACAGATATGCACACACATGCACACATACATGCATACACACATGCACACACACACACAGACATGCACACACAGACATGCACACACAGACATGCACACACACAGACATGCACACACATGCATACACACATGCACACACACACATGTACACACACACACATGCACACACACACACACACAGACAGACTCTCACACATACTCTAAAGTCCCAGTCAATATGAGCTTTGCAATTAATTTGACTCTCAGACAGATATACATACACATATACTACATGCACATATATCTGTGCGTGTGTACACACATGTATGCACATACACACACACACACACACATATTGATATACGAATACATACATATGTTTATGTGTGTATTTATGCATATCTGGAGCAATATTCATACATACATTCACACACACACACACACACACACATTCATCTAAATACTCCATTGATATTCTTAAACTTACTTTGAACTAATGGTTTCTAACTCAGACATAAGGCTGCCATTTATGAAGGGAAACAGTGGTTAGTTGAAACCACCGACACTTATACTTTATTGGTCCTGAATAGATGAAAGTTAAAGGTTGATTTTGGCAGAATTTGAACTCATAATGTAAAGATTTGGAAGAAATACTGCAAAGCAATTCTTCCAGTACATTAACGATTTTGCCAGCTTGCTGCTTTAATAACCTCAATGTAACGCATGCGCATGCACACACACACACACACACATGACCAGCTGCCAGGTTGGCTGGCTACCTGCTTGCTGGCTGGATGGATGGATGGATGGCTGGATGGATGGATTGATGGATGGATAGATGGATAGATAGATAGATAGATAGATAGATAGATAGATAGATAGATAGATAGATAGATAGATAGATAAATTAGATAGACAGATAGATAGATGGATGGATGGATGGATGGGTGGATGGATGGATAGATAAATTGATAGATAGATAGATAGATAGATAGATAGATAGATAACTTTCTTTTATTAGCCACACAGGGCTGCACACAGACGGGACAAATACAACTGTAGAGCTTTTCTTTAAAAAAAAAAAAATAAATAAATTTTAAAAATTCTTTTTTTTTAAATCCGATCAAAAGGGATCGGTATGGGCAAACAAAAAAAAAAGGAGGGGGTATCGTATATCACAGAAAATGTCAATTGTGTAAAATGGGGTAACATTAGGTTTATCCATGGAGAGAAAAGCCTACGGAAAAGACCATGGTAACCTCAGCAGAGAATAGACACATGAGAGCGAAGTGTTCTCTCTCTCTCTCTTTTTTAAAAAAATTTTTTTTTTTCTCGTCACTCGCACGCACCATCTTTGCTACATTCACCCACCTTTTAATGAAAATTTCACGAGACAAATACTGTCTCTCTATTCTCACCTTCCTTTTCAAGTGATACTTGAAAAAGTTGATGAGCAATTGGCCAGAGAGGTAAGTTTTCGTCTCTAATCCTTTCGCTCGGGTCCACCACACACATTCTTTCACCATGGCCACCAGTATGATGAACACTGCCTTGCCTTCCCTGTTGAGGCACGGTGGTGGAGCAATTTGCACAATAGACTCGGCTGACAGGCGGACTCGTCCCACACGTGACAGCAGCCGTTCGGCATAAGCCCACAGGTCGGAAATCTTTGGACACTGCACGATTGCGTGCAGAACAGTTTCGTCACTCTGACCGCATCTCGGGCAGGTCGGTCCAGTGTGTCTCGAACCGTGCCTGTAAAGCTTATCCCGAACAGGTAATGCTTCTCGATAGCACTGCCAGGCCAGGGATCTCTGGTGGTTGTCCATAGGTCCCGGCCCGAAAGTTGTCCTGAACAGGCGGGTCAGGTGTTCCTCGTCGACGCCTAGATTCTGCCCGAGATCGTCGTCGCACCTCCCCTCCACTAATCCTCTATAGAACGCTTTTGTGGAATCAAAGTTGCACAAGATTGGTCCCGGACGGCAGAGTTGCTTGAGAGCAACGCGACACTCGTGGTGCCATTCGCCGAGCCTAGGTCTCTGTTTAATCCACGACTGCAGTTCGGCTAAGGAGACGAGCTGCGGGAAAGCGCGCCGCACAAACAGCGACCACACCTGTTCACCGTCGTCTATGAAGCGCCGGAGATGTCGCAGTCTCAGCGCATGTCTGTGCATCATCAACCACAGCATACCCAGCCCTCCATTTAGCGGCTGTTGACAGCAAATGGATCGCCTAACCATCGGAACGCTTCCCTTCCACAAGAAGCGGAAGAGTATGCGTTCCAGTTTGGTGATGGTAGGGTCGGGACAAGGCACGACAGTCAGACGGTATTCGATGACGGATGCAATGTACGCGTTCACCACCTCCGCCCGACCTTTTAGGGATAGCTTCCTCTCGGCCCATTGCCGGGTGAGAGTGACCACCCTAGTCGTTATTTCGCCCCAGTTCTTCTCCATTTGGAGGTCCAGACCGAACCAGACTCCGAGCAATTTAACCGGCCCGTCAGTCCAGCGTCCCACAGTGGAGACGCTGTTAGACGGCATGGGCTTGCTTCTCCAGGTGCCGAGCCGCAAGCCAACTGACTTATCCCGGTTAATTTTTGCTCCCGTTACCGCTTCATATTCTTTTAGTCTCTCGCCGACCAGCTCGATGTGCTTTTGGCTCGACACTATGACGGTGACGTCGTCCGCGTATGCAGACACGCTCGTCCCACATCCCAGCTCTCGTGGGATGCCCCTCAGCGTCGCCAGCTTCCGCAGTAGAGGCTCAAGAGTCAATACATACAGAAGGGCCGAGAGGGGGCATCCTTGACGAACCAAACGCATGATGCCGAAGGGTCTGGATAGATGACCGTTTACGCGAACTACCGAGCGGATGCTGCTGTATAAGGCAGCGATCCAACCGTGGAAGACGGGACCGAAACCAGCCGCTATGAGGACGGCTTCCAAGTAGTGATGGTCTACCCTATCGAAAGCTTTTGATTGACCCAAATTGATCAGCGCCCCACCCATGCCAGGTTCCTTAACTACCCTGTCCATGATGTAGCAGATCAGATGGAGGTTGTCATGGATACTCCTACCTGGCACGGCGCACGTCTGCGCCCTGTCGACTAGTTTCTCGATGACAAGCGCCAACCTCTCGGCTAACACTTTGGCCAAGATAGATAGATAGATAGATAGATAGGTAGGTAGATAGATAGATAGATAGATAGATAGATAGATAGATAGATAGATAGATAGATAGTCTATATAGTTTATTTCAGCCAGTGTACAGTAACAGGCCTTCCCACCACCTTAAATAAACTAGTGCACTCATCTTTCATCTTCAGTACTCCTCCAGATTGTTACCCAATAATATGAGTGA
>NC_142953.1:16450960-16453460 GCF_046866305.1 Octopus bimaculoides
TACCCACAATAAACAAAATAAATAGTAGTAATAACGTAATATAAATAAAATATCAAATGTTTTGGTGCGTGCCTTTTGGCCCAGCCTGGACATATCACTACACACGCGCACTCTCTCCCTCTCTCTAACTCACTCACCCTCTCAGGCAAGGATGTGCCCAGAAATACCAATACATGTGTGTTTGTGTTATCTTCTACGCGAGTGTATGTGATAAAACAGCTCATGTTACAAACGGTTTTCTAACCGTTTGTAACATCAGCTGAAATACAGAGTTGTGAGATATCGTAGTGCACTG
Source organism: Octopus bimaculoides (assembly GCF_046866305.1). Classification (NCBI taxonomy): domain Eukaryota; kingdom Metazoa; phylum Mollusca; class Cephalopoda; order Octopoda; family Octopodidae; genus Octopus; species Octopus bimaculoides. Next base: position 16,451,256 of record NC_142953.1, read on the forward strand.
TTTTCACCACTGTAACCCATCAATGTAATGTTGTGGCGTTGTTTAGTACGATGTAATGATTGTTCTGTAGTATGGTCTAGCGTGGTGCAGAATGATGTTGTGGTGTTGTGTAGTGGGATGCAGTGCCGTCTTTTAAGGCGTATACACATTGAACATTTGCCCAAAGGCCTCATGGGTCAAATGGCGGTGTAGTTCTGTTGTGATGCAATGCGATGTTCTGTTGTGGTGTAGTATTGTGTAATGCAGTGTTGCTATTGTTGTATTATATGAAGGTATTATGTACTGAAGGCCAGGGTATTCGGCTCACAATCGCAAGGTTGTGAGTTCAATTCCCGACGACGCATTGTTATCCTTGAGCAAGACTCTTTACTTCACGTTGCAGGTTTAAAATGTCCACTCAGCTGGTTAAAAATGAGTAGTACCTGTCCTTCAAAGGACCGGCCTTGTTACATCCTCTGTCAAGCTGAATCTCCCTGAGTACTACATGAAATACAGGCATGCCTGTGAAGTGCTCAGCCATTTGCACGTTAATTTCACAAGCATGGCGTTCTGCCGATCGGATCAACTGGAACCCTCGTTGTCGTAGACGACGGATCGTCACTGTTATGCTGTGTAGTGTGATATAACATAGTGTTAATGTTGTGTGATGCAGTTTTATTTATGATGTTCCCATTTCATTGTTGTTGCTTGTTGCTATTGTTTCTAATTATACCCTCAGATTTGAAGACATTGTTGTTGTAGTGGTTGTTATTATTTTGGTTGTTGTTTAACCTCAGTTCAGCCCTGTAGGAGTTGTAAGATCATACATATTATCTGTGTCTTTTCCTTTCTCATGGCAGTAGAATGTGGTTCAAGGGAGATTTAGTTGCTATTTCTAGCAAGTCATGAAATCACATAAAGGCTTCTTTGATGGTCCATCTGAAAGAGACCCACAGTACCCAGGTTTTCCAAACAGTCATCCATCAAAATTCTAATCAATCATGACATTTGCATAGCTTCAGTGATCAGACAGGACCTGTGTTTTCAGAGTGATATGGTCTTATAAAAAGTTGTTGGCAAATATTGCTGGTGTCTACCAATGAGGTAAAGGCACCTCTCTCACAATGCAACAGCTATTATCCATAGCAGATGGAGACTAGATAACAATGAAATAATTGTTGTCCATAGCAGATGGAGGCAAGATGGAGACCAGGTCATTTTGCAAAAGTTGCTGTCTCTACCAGATGGAGACCAGATAAGAGTTGCCATCATTAGTAGATGGAAACAAGATGTGCCCAGAAATACCAATACATGTATCTTTGTGTGTGTATGTGATAAAACAGCTGATGTTACAAACGGTTAGAGGAAACTAAGTCGAAATGTGTGAGTTATCCGACCACCACCACCAATTTTTTTTCTTTTTTTAGATCAAATTCCTACATAATCTACAATCTAAAATAAATTTGTAGAAAATTTCATTGAAAAGAAATAATCATTTTTCATAAAGTTATGAGGAAATAAATCGAAACTCCTCCCCTGCCTCTCCAAAAAGTATTTTTTTCGCAACAAATTCCCATGTACAGGTAATGTACAGCATCTAAAATGTATCTGTGAAAATTTCATTAAAAAAAAACGTATTTTTCAGAAAGTTATAAAGAAACAAAATTCAGGGCGGAGCAAACCATATCTAGTTAGGCCAACATAAAATCAGCTGAAATACAGAGTTGTGAGATATCGCAGTGCACTGCTTTCGCCACTATAACTCAATGTAATGTTGTGGCATTGTTTAGTATGATGTAATGATTGTTCTGTAGTATGGTCTTGCATGGTACAGACCTGCTAGGTCAGAGTCCAACAGTTGCTGTCCATAGCAGATGGAGGCGAAGGGGGAAAACAAGTCACAGTCCAATAGTTGCTATCTATTGCAGATGCAGGCAAGAGAGAGACCAGGTCACAGAGCAACAGTTGCTGTCCATAGCAGATACTGCCAAGAGGGAATCCAATTCACAGTACAATAGTTTCTGAACTATGGTAGTATACATCTCAGCATAGTGTTTGTGGCCTTAATGAGCTTATTGATGTAATTTATTTTTGTCCGTATATGTTAAACTGAGTGGGAGAGACAGTGTTCGGACAGTGTTGGTGGTATTCTATATGTTTCGACTGAGTGGAATAGACAGTATTCAGATAATGGCGTTATAGCGGTGTTCTGCAGTGTTGTAGATA
>NC_142953.1:16458460-16513460 GCF_046866305.1 Octopus bimaculoides
GATGATGATGATATATACTAGCTTAAAAGCTACCGTATCAGGTGGCTCTTATGCAACTGACCCTGAATGGGAAGATCTGCAAACAGATCTCTGACTTGTTTTGTAGAATTTGTTGCAATTGCTTCCTCCAGAGCCATCATATTCCAGTGATGATCATATTCATCACAAAACATCATGTAAAAAAAAACTGCTAAAAACAATCTCAGTAATGGAAATATAGGGATCCAAAATTTCAGGATTGCAAGTCTGGATTCAGCCCTGAATGTTTTTAATTTACTGATGGAGTGAGCCTTCAGATTATAAAATTGCTATCATACAAGAAATACTTGTCACAAAAAGTCATGTAAAAAAATCACAAAAAACAATCACAGTAATGAAAACTTGGGAATCCAAAATTTCAGGATTATTGGTCTGGATGTTTTTAATTTACTCAGAGTCTGCCTGATTCCAATGGTATGATATGTTGGGCTAAGGCCTCAAGGAGTAAAGTTGGAAAAGTGTGACACACTGACATTCACATTTATTATATCATATTATATTATTATATTATATTAAGGCAGTGAGCTGGCAGTGAGCTGGCAGAATCACTAGCATGCTGGGTGAAATGATTAGCAGTATTTCATCTGCTGTTAGGTTTTGAGTTCAAATTCCACTGAAGTCGACTTTGTCTTTTATCCTCTTGGAGTCAATAAAATTAGTACCAGTTACGTACTGAGATTGATGTAATCAACTTAATCCCGTCCCCCAAAATCTGAGGCCTTGTGCTTCCAGTAGAAAGGATTTATTAAAGTTGAAAATGCGTGACACACTGATATTCACATTTATTATATTAGATATGTTTGATTTTGGGGGAAACTTTATTTCAGTTAAAGTGTATTTTATATGTGTGTGTGTGTGTGTGTGTGTATGTATTAAAGAAAGCAAAAAATAAAACCAAAATGATAGTGTTCAGTATGTTGGCCACAGGAACTTCTGTCAAAGAGACATGGTTAAACAAAGTTAAACATCATCTCACTCTTTCTTTCTTATTGTTACTCCCACTGCCACCATCAACACTATTATTTTTAATAAAACATCATCAACTCTCTCTAAATTTCTTTGTCTCTCTCTCTCTCTCTCTCTCTGTATTCACCACCACCCATACCAACTATATGCCTATTATTACTCTCACCCCATCATGAGGAATAGTAGGAGTGTCATTGAATAGTGAGAGAGGAAATCAAAATGTGACACACTGACACACAGAAATTAGCTTTTGCATTTATTATATTAGATGTGTGTGCGTTTGTGTGTGTGTGTGTGTGTGTGTGTGTGTGTGTGTGTGTGTGTGTGTGTGTGTGTGTGTGTGTGTGTTGGACTTCTTTTACATTTTGTATAGCAATTCCACTCACAAAGCTTTGGTCAACTCAAGGCAATGGTAGAAAATGCTTGCCCACAAAATGTTAAACAGTGAGACTGAACATGGAATTGTGTGGCTGGAAAACAGACTTCTTAATCACACAGCCACAAAATCACACAGCCACAACTAAATAAATAAATAAATAAATAAATAAGTAAATAAATAAATAAATAAATAAATAAATAAAAGCAGGTTTCATTTTACTCACATCTCTGCATAACTGAAACTCAACCTAAGATTTAATTCCATTTTCTTCCCAATACAAACACGCCATCTTTCCGCAGTAACAACAACACTAATAACAACAATAACAACCATTTGTGTGATTAACAGAAGTTAATCAGCGAGGAGCTGTTTGCACTGTCTTTTTGTCATTTGTTATAGAAACAATGTTTAATGGTTGTTGTTGTTGTTTTCCAGGTTTTATCTTCTTTTTTTTTTTGTTCCTTCAGTACAAACTCTCTCCTCTCCTCAATTGAAATATTTAATCATGATATAGTAAAAACAAAAGCAGAAAGATAATGATTATATGGAATTCCTGACACACACATGCATTCACACACCTAAACATGTACGCAAGTGTGTATGTGTGTGTGTGAGTGTTTGTTAGCTATGTATGTGTATATATACATAAGTACTAATATGTATGTAATTATATATTTATACACACACACACTCACACACACATATATATATAGATATATATGTGTACACATATATACGTGTGTGTATGCATATATATGTGTGTGTATAAGTAGATAAATGCGAATACATTTCACTGGCAAGTGTAGTGTTAATGCAGGCATGGTTGTGCCGTTAAGAAGTTCACTTCAAAACTATGAGTTCAGCTTCATTGAGTGGCACTTTGGGTAACTATCCCTGGGCCATCCAATGCCTTGTGAGTGAATTTGGAAGACAGAAACTGTGGGGAAGGCTATTGTATATATGTATGTGAAAGTGTCTTTGTGTTTGTTTGCCCTACCGTTTAACAACAGGGGTTGGTTTGTTTGTGTCCCGCTAACTTTGTGATTCAGCTGTTCAATGAAACCATTCAAGGCAGTGCCCCAGCATGGCCACAGTCCAATGACTGAAACAAGTAACAGGATGTTAAATGATGATGCTGCTGCTAATGATGATGATACATACCGTCACAGCATAATTCTGAATATGTATATATACAGAAATTAGATACAATAAGCTTAATAAAAAGTATATAAACTCACTGTGGGAATATCAGCCATGAATAACACACACAAGTTTCACCAGTTAAAAGTGAGGATTATTCAGCTAGTTTTACCTTTCTTAATTCTCATCAGAGTTCACTTACTTCCCTTTTACATTAATGATGTAGTCAAGATATTTACATTAATGTCTGCAATGTGATATCAGCTCATTTCTTCTCTTTGACAAACATATCTTGTATTTTTTATTGATGTGCAGGATTCATTTATGAATGGAGTTGCACAGTATATTACAGTTTATATTCATAGTCTTCTTGTTTAAGCCCAAACTTGCTTCAATAGGAACGTTGGCTTCTTACTCTAAATATTGTCTAATGAGTGTTTGTGTTGCACATATCAGGTTTTGAACAACCATTGCAATGCCCAAACATAGTTTCTGTGTTTCCATAACAACAGCACTCAATTTCTCACCAATTAGACTCCATTCACAGGGCCCACAAGTTGGAATAAGTTACCATTGCAAGCAGTGGAACCAAGGTGAAAATAGCTGAGAGTTCTGATATCTTTAGGGGAACATGTCAACCCTGTGTTCCCCTAGAGGTCTTTGACCATAGTAGAAGCCCTAACCACTTAGCACTACTTTCAATTCTATCCCCATAATCCAGAGCAGACATCAGCTTGATTTTCCTTTTGAGGCATTGCTATTGTTACAAAGCAATTAAATAGTATCTAAGCAACCACTTCATCTGTTAGAAATATCAGTCAAATCTCCCTCAAATTAAACCTTACTGTCTTTAAAAAAAAGGAAAAGAGGAAGGTTACATTTAATACAGTCAAGTCAAATGCTTTATGTTTGAAAACGAAATATATGGAATGGCCATAGCTGGAACACTTTTAATCATAGGTCTGCTAGATTAAGGCTGATCTAAATCAGAGGGTGCACAGTTTGACCCTTTAGAATTCAGATCATTTTGCCAAATGCAATGCTTGTTTATTCACATTATTTTGAATCAGTCATGCATTATCTTGTAGCTTTGAGATTTCAAGGGTGTGATTCTTCTTTTTTAGAATGACATTGTATGTTAGGTGCAAAAGGCTGGAGCTGGTCAGTTTGAACATGAAATAGGTAGAATATCTGGGCCACCTATGGCCAGTTCAAATGATAAAGGATTCAACAACAACAACAATTTGTTTCATTCTCCCTCCACAGGAACATATTTACAAATTCTCACTCAATAGAGATAGAATTCCGTGTTTTAAGAGTTGAAATAAATAACATACATAATAACTAAAACTCTTCAAATGTGTACTCCAGTATGGCCACAGTCTACTGACTAAAAAGGAGAGCAAAAGAAATATGTAATATCTAAAATTTGCTGATATCAATAATGATAACCCACCAGCCCAACATCAATAATGATAGATCATCATCCAGACTTTATAAACCAATCATTAATCAATAAAAAGATGTTGATTAGTGAATTAATTAGTAATCATGTAGAAGATATTTGCTTATCTAAAATTATGGCCTTGTTTTATGTCTTTAATTACTGTGTTCGCTAATTAGATTAACCAAGACTATTCGTTAACTGAGATAATTTATCAATTTATCTACCATTCATTAATAAAAGATTTTATATATTTCAGTCTCATTAGGGATGTTCACAGAGTTTCTCAGTTCAGCCGTTCACTCTTGATGATATTTTCTAGTTTCTTTTTGATTTCCAAACCTGTTTGAGGCAATCTACAAACATCATACAAGGACTCCGATGTCACATTGATGTTATGTGACATTCAAATATGATTGAGGTATATTTCATGTCCTTCTTGGTTCATCAAGCTTCTTTCTTTCTGTTTTCTCTCTCACACACACACACACACACACTCCTCTCTCAAGTTCTCTTGTCCTCTCACTTCCTTCTCCATCTATTCTCTTATGATAACCTAACTATACTTATTTGTCTAGTGGTGTATAGAAGGACCTGCATCTTTTTTTTTGCATTGTATTTTTTTGCTAATAATGCTGATGGAGTAAGCCAGCTGCATTTGTTGCATAAACAGGGCATTTAGGTTCACAAGATTTATGGTGGTTAGCTTTCTGAAGCATGTGTGTATACATATGTATTTACATACATACATACATACATACATACATACATACATACATACATATATACATACATACATACCATATGAACAAATGTCTTTTTTTTTATATCATACATTTTCTTTCTCTTTCTCTTGCATCTTGATTCTTTTTCCAACTCATTTTTTCCTTCTCATTGATAAAGGGTATCACCTGAAAAGCCAGTTTCTCTTCCGTTTATTCCTTTAGTGTATTAAGCTTTATTGTACACTTCTTTCTTTGTTATTATTTTGCTTTTCCTTTTCATGCTTTTCAGGCACATACTTTTACATAAGCATAAAATGTGTAGGCACGATGAGATTTCTGCTATAATACGCTGGAATTTTTACAGGAAATTTGCTTCTGCATGCACAGAAAATAGTTTTAACCATATTGTGTGAATAGAAATGCATGCTCTTGAAAATAATGAAGTGAGGTTGAAGGACTTTCCAATACAAACCAAAGGAATAGAATGCAACAGGGCAGATATTTAAGTCATTGACAGGAAGAAGCTATTTATTACAACCAATGTGGCATGCATATTTGACACCAGAGTAAAAAGAAAATGCAGAACATTAATTACGCCAACTTGAAATATGAAATCCTCAAGTGCTGGAACAAAAGAGTTAACAAAGTCATGATACTCCTTTGGAACAATAACAAAAAATCTGAGAACAAATGTTAAAAAAATTTACCTTAACCTGAGAGTAGATGCAATGTAGAAAACATATATTAGGTTCAGCAACAATTATCCAAAAAGTTCTCAACTGTAATGTAAAAAACAGATATGTGGAGCATAAAAATTTTTTTCTACAAAAGACACAAAATGTTCTTTATCTTAGACTATACGTTTGTGGTTCAATAGGAAATATAATGAAACTAGACATAAAACCAATCCTGTGAAACATCAGAAAATAATAATGCTAAGAATTTCTTTCAGTAAAATATGTAAAGTGATGTCAATAAATGAAAACAATGGAAAAAGATATAGCATTACTCTGTGTAAGTTGTTTAATGATTGTGTAATATTTTGGGAAAGATTCCCTTTTTCAAATAGAAGGAAATAATCAAAGAATTAAGAGAAGAATATTGTTGCTGACAGGCCATTCTATCAGGTCATCCCATAATTAATGTCCAGACTTCTGTATTTTCAATTTGTAAATGCTTTAACAGTATTTTAGAATGTCTAATAGCATCAAGTAATATTTATATGTATTTGAACATATCTAAACTAATTAAATTTCATTTTGCAGGATAATCTAATTGAAATTTCACTAATTATAGCTCTTCAAACATGGATGTGTCTGTGGAGCATTTGAGGTACATAATGCTTTATGAGTTTAAAAATGGGAACTCTGCAGTTGAAGTGACTCAAAATATTGACTCAGCTTATAGAGAAGAGTGTCTGAAAGAAAGAATTTGTAGAAGATGGTTTGTAAAATTCAGAAGTGGAGATTTCAGGTTTGAAGATGAGGCCTGAACAAGACATCCAATTGAGTTTGATGGCAACCTCCTTTTGGCAGAACTTGAAAAAGATCATGCAGTTTCAGTTGAAGAATTGAGAAGCAAACTTCATTCAAGCCATCTTCAACAGCTTGGAAAGGTTCCAAAACTCGGAAAATGGGTGCCTCGTGATTTGTCTGAAGCCAACTGCAAATCCTGAATGGACATCTGCTCTTCTGTTCATTCTCGTGAACTCATTTTGCCCTTTTTTGGACAAACTGGTGACTGGTGATGAAAAATGACTCTTTTATCAAACCATTAAATGTCATAGACATTGGCTTGGTGAAGAGGAACAGGCCCAGTCACAATCGGAAAGGGAACTCCATGCAAAAAAGGTTCTTCTCTCTCTTTGCTGAGATTGCAAAGGAGTCACCCATTTTGAGTTGCTACCAACTAATGCAACAATCAATGCTCAAATCTACTGTCAGCAATCAGAGTGTTTGAGCACTGCTGTGAAGGAAAAAAAGGCCTGCTTTAGTGAATCGAAAGGAAGTGATGTTTCATCAGGAGAACACAAGATCCCAGATTGCAAAGATCACGCTACAGAAGATCAAGGAACTTGGCTGGGAGAAAATTGCTCATCTGCATTTTTCCCCAGAACTTGCTCCTTTAGATTACCATTTGTTCCGTAGTTTACAGAATCATTTGGATGGATTAACTCTCAAAACAACTGGGGAAGTCGAAACTGACCTTTCAGAGTTCTTCTCTTCAAAACCAAAAGAGTTTTTTACTAATGGAATTAAAAAGCTTTCGAGTAGATGGAAAGATGTCATAGATAATCATGGAAGTAATACTGTTGATTAAGTTTCATTAAAATGTAAGATTTGATCACTTGTTTTGATATCTAAAATCAGGACATTACTTATGGGATGATCTGATAGCATGTTATGATAATTTCTTTATTAACCACACACACACACACACACACACACACACACACACACACACACACACACACACACACACACACACACACACACACACAAATAAAATATCACATGTGGGTGTGTATGTATAAAACCATGTGAGTGTGAACAAAAGAACAATATCACATCATCTAATAGCAAAAAGCTTAAAATATAAACTGAATCAGTAAACCAAATTTTAAACCAAAATACCAGTATTAATAATACAAAGCTCCACCAAGATTTTTTTTTTTTTCTTATTTGTTTTGAAGTTCCAGAAAGTTCTGACTCCATGGCATAAAAAAACCAATTCGATCTGTAATAATCTGTTTGAAATATTCCAGTTGTTTTTTGTAATGTAGGAAAAGTGAATGAAATTTATTTCTACGACTTGCTACTGGTGCTATTTGTTGCTGGTGCCATGAAATGATAAAAAATATTCCATTCATATTATTGTTACCAAAAAAACAAAAATTGTTGTCTTAAAATTATTTTCATTTCTCTTTGATTTATTTTATTTGGTTTATTTATTCGTTTATTAAATATGCCACGGAATGTCACATATTAAAAGACATTAGTATAATTTAGTCTGGGGATAGTATGGGGTGGAAGTAGAGCAGAATGGAGAGGGGGATGTGCATATGTGTGTGTGTGTGTGTGCGGAGGGTGGGGTCGAATACAGGAAAGCCAGACAAACAAACATTTGTGTAATTTGGTTGCAGAAGGAGTGAAAAAAAAAGAGAGAAGTGAGGGTGGGAGAACAGAGACAGGCTGACCGACAGACAGGTAGGGAGGGAGAAGTAGTAGTAGTAGTGTGTGAGGTAGACAGAAAATGAGAGAGAAGGGGGAGAGAGAGGGGAGAAGAGAGAGGAGATGGGGAAAATGTAAGAGAGACAAGAGATAAAAAGGTAAGAGGGAGAGAGAGGAAGGAAAGAGAAGAGAAAGGGAAGAAAAAGAATGAGTGTAGCAAACACATGGAAGAGAGAGAGAGAGAGAGAGAGATACAGAATGCAGGACATATAAAGAGACACAGACACACAGAGAAGAAAGAAGGAAGAGAGACAGAGAAAGGTGAGAGAGAGAGAAAGAGAACGAGAGAGAGTGAGATTATCTGCTGTATTCATCTCTACAAAGAACCATCTGATGGCAGAATGCATCAGAAAACTTCTCTCTCTTTCTCCCTTTTTCACTATCCCTCAACCTTTCTCCCTCCCCATCTTATTCCACCCTCCTCTCTCTCTCCTTCCCTCTCTCTCTCTCCCTATCTCACTTTCTCTCCCATCAATCGGAAGTCTTTGATCTAAGTGAATGAAAATAAAGTTGACTCACGTCAAATTTTAGAAGGAAGTGAAGAGAGAAAGAGAAATTACAATCGTTGTAGAAATCAATAGAAGCAACTACAACACAAGCAATTACAACACAAGCAACTACAACACAAGCAACTACAACACAAGCAACTACAACAACAAAAATAACATCAATGATAATCATAATGTCTTGTTTAATAGCCACAGAGGAGCAAAGACAAGAATGAAAGATATGATAACACGAACACTTAAATAACAGAGTACATTGTGATAAAACATTTAAATATACCATAACTCATACATACATACACACACATATATATATATATATACATAGGTGCAGGTGAGGCTGTGTAGTTAAGAAGCTTGCTTCCCAACCACATGGTTTTGAGTTCAGTGCTGTTGCATGGCAGCTTGCACAAATGTCTTTGAATATAGGCCCTGGACTGACCAAAGCCTTGTGAGGGGATTTGGTAGACAGTAACTGGAAAAAGCTTGTTGTAAATTGTGAATTTGAACATATGTTTGTGTCTTCTTGTCTTGACATCACATAATAGTTGCACAAGAGTGTTACTATTATACAAGGAATATCATTCATTACCAATAGTCTGGGAAAACATGTCTGGCCATGGGTAGATATCACCTTACTTGGAAACAAATGAGGGTTGGCAACGGGAGGAGCACCAGGCAATAGAAAATATTCCTCACTAAACTTCATCTGACCTGTGCAATCATGGAAAAAGTGGATGTTAAAATGAGGCTGCTGTGTGTGTGTGTGTGTGTGTGTGTGTGTGTGTGTGTGTGTGTGTGTGTGTGTGTGTGTGTGTGTGTGTGTGTGTTGCTAAATATGTAAATAAATTTAAATACACATATTGAATAAATATACATTTAACAGTGTGTGGAAATAAACTTGAAGTTAAACCACAATGCTTTCCCTATAGACTTGAGTGGAGTAAATTCTTTTTCAAGATCTGATGAAGCAAGCAATTCTGATGAACTGGCAATGACCACCAGTTTGGAGAATATGAAATTGTGGCTGATGCCAACAAAAATCACTTATTAAATTCATCAGATTTGAACAAAATCATATGTCATGGATAAAGCAGAAGAAAAAAAGAATTACTGCTCTGTGTGAAATTTGGTGTGAAGATTTTTAAATATTTACGACAGGACTAAATGAATATTTACTCAATGATGTCCATAATATTTAAATCCCATGGCATGTGAACACAAACATATCAACGAAGTTTGTGAACTTTCAATATGGATGTGTGTTTGACTGAATTAACTATTTAACAATGAGAGTGTAGCAAGTCAGGAAGGATCTGTTTTGTTGTCGTGGCAGAGTTCAGTTGAAATCACAAACAGAGAACCGTTTTGTATAACACTATAATTTTTGACGTGGGTGTAGTTTTCAGTATCAAATACCAACCACCAATGTCCTGTCTGTCATTGTGAACAGAAAGGTTGGTTCAGAATTTGACTGGGCTAGAGTGAATTAAATGAGTGAGGAAAAGACCCTCTATAACTGTGCTCATCAAAGTTGATTCAGTTCAATTTAACATATCTGTGTAACCAACTACATCCATAACAAGCCAATGAGGGAGACCTTGACTGTCACTCAACTTACTAAAAACTGCAGCCAAATCTCACTCGTGTCATACCATAGCATCTTAAAAATGAATACATTGAGTAACGTGTTCCTATATACCCCATGTCAGTAGGATGGTCATTGCTGGAACATCTTTGATTATAGCTCTGTTTGAGTGTGGCTATCCTGGGGCTAAACAGTAACAATTATAGCTGTAATGTTGTGTTTCTCGGCCAAGCATATAGGTTTGTATTTAACTTTGAACAAAGAATATCTTTCATCAAAAGATGAAGTAACCAACAAAAATTATAGTAAAGCACATGTGAGGTGGTTTAGCTCTTAACTGCCTGCATGACACAGTACTGCACAGAACTCCATCTGTTGGCCAATTCTGAAACACATGATATTACACAAATTGTACTAACTTTCTTTACATTCATCTTGAAGGAAGCAAGGAACATTCTAATGTAAGGGAGAAAATTCTAAGCTCGTTCTCTGTCATTCACTTCTGTTCTGTAACAAAACCATTATAGAACTGAGCTTTTCACCCAGAAAAATTTTCAACAAGATGTCCTTCTATCATACTTTAGCCTTCAACACTTGGCATAACGCCACCTTCCTCTCTCTCAAATAGATTCACGCTCAGTCAAGGAGGCTTTTTTCTTGCAAGCTACTTGGTGACACCACTAGTGCTGGTGGCACAAGCAAAGCCCCCAGTACACACTGTAAAGTGGTTGGCTTTAGGAAAGGCATCTAACCATAGAAACCATGCTAAAGCTGACATTGTGACATGACACAGCTATGTGGCTTGTCCAGCCATCCAGCCCATTCCAGTTTGGAAAATGGAGGTTAAATGATGATGATGATGATGATGATGATGTTATTGAAGAGGAACACCAATTAAGAGCCAGATGAATAAAACTCAGTTGATGGTAAATGAGATAAGATTAATGTCTATGAGGTATCTCATCTTACGACATATCTTAAATGTATATGACACTTCATGCACATGTAGAGTCTTTTAAGTTGTAATCTTATGTATTCTTAGTTTTATTCCTTCATCTTAGTTTCGTTTATATTCCTTCATTCCTCTATTCCTCTATCCGTCCATTCCACTATATTCTTATGTCATCATTGTCGCCGTCAATTTCCTTCGGTCTTCGTTAGTCTTTCATACCCCTGCTCCTGTTCCACTTGAACAGATTTTCTAAAGATGGCAATTTGCATTTCTGGCAATTAAAATGAGAACGAGTAACACTGAAGCAAATGTCTTCTCAGATGAATGTTTGATTGAGAATCAGCCGAGTGGAAAATTGATGAGAGTTTGGGGAAGGGGAAGGGAATAAACACACACTGTTGCTCTCTTTCACTCCCCATTTCTCTCTCCTTCATTCTCTCAGTCTTTGTATGAAATACTCCAATTAGTGGTAGAGTGCAGCAAAAGCAGCAACAGAGGCAACAGCAGCAGGAGTTACAGCACTGGCAGCAGCAGTGGTGGTAAATGTAAAGGAAAAAAAAGCAACCCACATAAAATAAAGGAAGTTTCTTTATTTGTAAATTTCTGTGGAGAATTTGAAAAATTGAATTAATGGAAATTTGTAGTTAGGTATATTTGTTTTGCTTGCTTTATTGAATGTTTCAGAGTTTTATATATATATATATATATATATATATATATATATATATATATATATATATATATATATAGTCACAATGAGGATTTTCAAACCTCTTATAGGGATATTTATCCAAGATACACTGGTTTAATATGTTAAATTTTGAAGAGAAAATCTTTCAATGAATATATTATATAGAATATCATAAGATATCAGACATTTTTATTGAGTTAGAAAACAGAGAGATCTAATGGATACAAATTAATTTATTAATTAATCATATATATATATATATATATATATATATATATATATATATATATATATATGTATGTATGTATGTATGTATGTATGCATGTATGTATGAATGTATGTATGTATGTATGTATATGTACATAGGGAGTGGGTTGTTGTTCTCTCATGTGGAAATTCATGCCTATCAGGATTTGCTGATCTGAATACAGACATTGCAATGGTGATCTCTCACCTTGGGATAGATTGGACTCTGCTCTACACTGGACCCTTTTTCTCTTTCAGGGTGTTATTCCTGACTGCCTCAATGATGGACATGGCTTGCTCATAAGAGCTTTTCCTCTGGGCTCTATTCAGTGCTCCTGATTTCCATGTCTTCAAGTTTATCTTACGGATTTTCCAGTATGTCTTTAGAGTATCCTTGTAATGGAGCAGTGGGCAGCCTTGGTGCCAAGCACCAGAGCTAAGCTGATTGAATAGAGGCCTTGAGGTGAGTGAATGTCTTCTACACATACCAAATGGCCAAGCCACTTCAGTTGCACTTTGGTAAGGAGTCTCTATGCCTAGAATGTCACATCTTTCAAAAACCTCTGAGCTGGGGATTTATCCTACCATCTGATGTTTCAAACTGAATGAAGTTGGTGAAGATGGAATGAGTCCAGCCATTTAATATATCATATGTAGAGTGTCCATGTTTCACAGCCAGTTAGGAGAGAGGTAAGCACTACTGCCCGGTACACTTTGGTCTGTGCTGGAGTCTACCAAAACCTAGGTTTGTTTTAGCTGATCAGGAGTTGATCTGTTCATCCAGTTGGGTATTGTTCAACAAGATGCTTCCTATATAGCATGCAACTGTTCTGCTGAACTGTCATTCATTAAAGTGGTACACACACACACACACACACACACACACACACACACACACACACACACACACACACACACACACACACGCATACACAGACACACATACACACACACTCATACATTATGAAGATAAGCAAGCAGAAATTTCAAAGTCACTGTCAACCCTTTCTTTGTAAAAGTTGAATAAACATGTACACTACTAAAAAGTATTGAGTATTCCTTCATATACATACATATATTCTTTTCTACTCTAGGCACAAGGTCCAAAATTTTGGGGGAGGGGGTCAGTTGATTAGATCGAACGCAGTATGCAACAGGTACTTAATTTATTGATCCCAAAAGGATGAAAGACAAAGCCAACCTTAACGGAATTTGAACTCAGAATGTAAAGACAGACGAAATACCGCTAAGCATTTCGCCCGGCATTCTAACGTTTCTGCCAGCTAGCCACCTTAACAACATCAACATTTACATACATATATTAAACATGCACGATCACTAAATCATAGGTTTAACTCCTGGACTGGGCAGCACATTGTGTTCTTGAGCAAAACACTTCATTTCACATTGCTCTGGTTCACACAACTGCAGATGGGTAACCATACAACAGACCAGCCTTCTGATCAGGAGGAATGTTGGCCTACTTGCCAAGCCAGTAGGGTGACATAATGTGATTGCTTATTTTTAGAAGGACATTGTAGGGTAGGTGTGAGAGGCAAGATTTGGCTGGTTTGAACATAAAGCATGTAGAATATTTAATGATGCAAAGTGCATTGGGACGAGTGAGGTATAAAAAACCCCAACAGCCTGGTTGATCTCATTATTTTTCATCACGTGATATATAAAGCAAAAACAAATAGATAGGATCTAAATTGTAATATATTGAATACTTGTTTTCCCCATTTGTAAATTCAAGTGCTGCTTGACTCCACTGCTCTTGCCTCTTTCTCTACATTACTCTCTCTCTCTCTCTCTCTCTCATACTCACACACACACACACACACTACACTACAAAACACATTTCATTCGCTCTACTCTTTCCTTCTAGCTGTCTCCATCTCTCACCATCCCAACCTGACAACATGTTGAATTATTGCAATCTTTACCTAACATGACATCTCCAGGAAGTCTGTCATCGCCATCTTTTGCTGACAAATCTCACATCATTTATTACGCTAGTGAATATGATAAAGGTGTTGTTGTTGCTGTTGTTGTAACTGTTGATGTTTATGTATTATTGCTCTGGTTCATATTGTTGTTGATGGTGATTTCGTTATTAATTCAATTCGTGGTGACTAACCTCTGTCTCACTCACCACACTTTCTCCCACCTATCAACACCCTACGACATCATGATTCAGCCCTTACATCTCCCATACTCACTCTCCTGAAACCCCCCACCCCTCTCTCTCTCTCTCTTATTTTACATTCCTTTATTGAACATCCCTCCATTTACCCTTCTTACATGCAACAGGATCTTTATTCAACCCAAAAATATTATTCAAACATGGAATGTCTGTTTACATATGATTATTTGAATTGTGTGTGTGTGTGTGTGTGTGTGTGTGTGTGTGTGTGCACGTGCAAATAAATGTATGGATGGGAGTGCATGTTTATGTCTGCATGTGTATGCACACAGCTATTTATATCAGCAGTCTTCAACTGGTGCACAGCAAGGGGTATCTAGATGTGCTGAGGATTTTTTAAATAATGTCATTTTAAGGCTTTGGAAAATCCATAGTTTAAAAGCATGTTATTCATAATTTCTGTCATATCCACACATAAGTTTGATTAATGAAACAAGGTAAGCAATAGCCTTCTATATTATTTTCTAAATGTTTAACTCTGAAGGATCTTTTTATTTGTTTTTATTAGTTTTCCAAATGAAGTCTACAAGCAATGTATTTGTTTATTCTCCAATGTGCCACAGCATGTATACATATGTATAAAGTATGAGTGCCAGTGTAAGATTTGTCTTTGTGTAGTGTGTGAGTGTGTATGTTGGTGTAAGTGTATGATGTATGCTTGTATATAAATTACCAGACACTGACAACAACTACTTAGAATGGTGTATTGCCATTACCATTCTACAAAATTCTTACCATAAATATCCATTGCTTGATTGAACAGCACAGCGCTCTGTTGAATTAATATGGAAGGAATGCATACAAAGTTATTAGTTATTTTGTTTGCAATATGTCCACTTACTAAGAGTTGTTCCTTCCAGGGGATCCCTGGAGTAATGTTATGTGATGGGAGGATAGCTCAGAGATCAGGGAATATCTCCAGATTGAGACGCTATTGTTCTGCATTAAGAAGTTACAGCTCTTGTACTACTGACATGTGATTAGAATGTCAAAGGAAAGGTTCACAAAACAGATTCTTCAAGCCAAACCAACTAGAAAGGAATTTAAACATAGACCAAGAACAAGATGGTTGAATAATACCTATAGTCTCAATTAGTCATGCTTTGGAATCCAGACAGAAAAAGTATAATGATAGTTGCTACTGACAAGACTCTTTGGAAGAGGTACCTGAGGGCTCTACCACCATGCTCTCTAACACCAAAAGAATGGGCAGAAAAAATTAATGGATGGGTATATCTACTTAGGTTTTGTGACAGGTGATGAGAGAATAGTCATGTAATTCTCTCTCATTTTATTGTTGTTTTTATCATGGGTAAAAATCCTTTTATTTCACAACACATTTATTCATATATTTTATTATTAGTATAAACTGAAACATTGTTTCGGTAGTAAATATATGTATTGGTAGTTTACAAGACAGGGACTAATCAGCTGTCAACCAGTGGCAGTGTTAACAACTAACTGAACACCATAGGCTTTAAAGTTCAATGATTATGTCAGGGGCTCCTATTTGTGGGATGAGTGGGGGATTTTTAAAGGTTAAACGATTGCCTTACACTGACATAGATGTAATATTTTTCACAGAAAAATCAAATTTGTGTTCTCATACATGTACACACGCATATTCTCTTTTCTCATTATCAAGTACATCCCCCCTCCATATTCTTTTCTTTTTTTTCTCTGGTTGCAGCAATGTGTATTTCTCCCCCTCTCTCTCTTTACGTGTGTGTGTGTGTAGGTTTCATGATGCAAACAGGAAAATATAACTCAAAACATGAGTATATATATATATATATATATATATATATATATATATATATATATATATATAAATATATGAGTGGCTGTGTAATAAGTAGCTTGCTTACAAACCACATGGTTCCAGGTTCAGTCCCACTGCATGGCATCTTGGGCAATTGTCTTCTACTATAGCCTCAGGCTGACCAAAGCTTTGTGAGTGGATTTGGTAGACGGAAACTGAAAGAAGCCCATCGTGTATATATATATATGTATATATATATACATATATATATATATATATATGTGTGTGTGTGTGTGTGGATGTTCATGTATTTGTGTTTGTCCCTCAACATCGCTTTTACAACCAATGCAGGTGTGTTTACATCCCTGTAACTTAGCAGTTCAGCAAAAGAGACCAATAGAATAAGTACTACGCTTACAAAGAATAAGTCCTGGGGTCAATTTACTCCACTAAAGACGGTACTCCAGCATGGCCGCAGTCAAATGACTAAAACAAGTAAAAAAGTAAAAGATATATATATATATATATATATATATATATATATATATATATATACTAGTGAGACTCGTGGAAATTCCACAGAATGGAAAGAATTAAGAGGACTTATTTCAGAAAGAAAGGATGATTTGTATTTTTATGGCTTTCATAGTTTAGCTTTCTTTAAATATTCTTGATGTTTTGTCTACATTCATTTCCTCACGTTTCTGTTGTGTTGTCTTTTTCCTCTTTTTATTATATTTTCTCACTGTTCCTCTTTGATCCATGCTCTATGTCTGTGCATTCTTTCTCAGGCAGCTTGCAACCATGTTTCTTGTGAATCTAGAGTTTAGGCTAAATCATCCCCTATAAACAAATATCAATTTTTTTAAGTGGACAGATGATAATTGCATTTATGTGCATGCTTTAAGCGGTGGTCAATATAAAAAAAAAAATTAGTTAAAAGAAAATGCTTTTCACTCTCAATACACCACCACTGCTATATGCCTCTGTCTCTGTCTTTCTTTCTTTCTCTCAATATAACTGCCCCCCACCCTACACATCTCTCTCTATCTTTCCCTTCAGCTAACTTTTTAACCATGTAATAAGTATTCCTTCCCCCACCCCACCGCATGTCATTAACACTTCTTTCTCCCTCTTTTTCTTGCATTGTCTTTTTTTCTGGTTCTTCGACCCCCCCCCCCCCGCCCTTCAGTTAACCACTTGACCATTTGGCCTAAGTGTATTGACAATTAATCACCTTTCTCTACTTCTTCCCCTCTTCCTTCTTCACTCCTCCCCCTCTCTCTCTCACTCTTACTCCACCTCTCTAGCTAACCAATGTATAATGGGTGAAAGAACAAGCAGATTATATATATATATATATATATATATATATATATATATATATATATATATATTGATATTTATCAAACTAGTTTGATAAGTGCTATTGCACAAAACCCTCAACCCGAGTCACTCTGTTGTTTCTGTTAAATATCAATAAATAAATAAGTTATACATATATATATATAGATATATATATGTATAAGTAACATTTAAAGTCCACTTTTCCAGTTCTTCCTTGTGTCAGATGGAATTTGATGAGGCAGGTTTTCTATGCCTGGATGCCAATCCTCACCTATTTCCACTAACAAGGTTTTGGCTAACCCAGAGCTATAGTAAAAGATATTTGGCCAAGGTGCCACACAGTGAGACTGAACCTAAGACCACATAGTTGGGAAGCAAATTTCTTAGTCCCACACACACACTTGCATCATATATATATGCACACACACACACACATGTATGTATGCGGTTGTGACGTGGATTGTCATTGTTTAATTAAAGTTCAGTTATCTGATCAACTGAATTATTGTGCCCCTGAATTAACAAGTGGTTGAGTATCTCAGAGACATGTGTATCCTTAATGTAATCTTCAAGCAGAATCAGTGTGACACAGTGTGTGTGACAAGGCTGTACCTTTTGAATTACAGGTACAATCTACCCCATCTGATAGAGTTCCTAATAACCCAGTTTCACTTGTAAGATATGAGTTGACTTGAGACTACAGAAAACAAAATATACCCAAGATGTCATGCATTGGGATCAAATGAAGGAAATCCTGGTTGCAATGCAAACTTCTTCACCATTCAGCCATATTGCCTAAAATGTGTGTGTGTGTGTGTGTGTGTGTGTGTGTGTATCTACCATAATAATACTTTTGTGTTTTTCTCCGTCACAACATATGAATGTTTTTCTCCCTCACAACATATGAATGAGAAAGGAAGGGATGATGGATGAATAAGGAAGGAAGAGGTGATGGCAAACTGGTGGTGGGATGATGGAAATTCTATGGTGAAAAAAAATCAAACAGTGTGAGTATATGTAAAAGGGAGGTATGTGAATGTTTGTGTGTGTGTGTGTGTGTGTGTGTGTGTGTGTGTGTGTGTGTGTGCGCAATGGAACTGGGATGGTGAACATTCAATGCTGAAAAGAAAAATCAAACAGTGCTTTAACTCTTAGTGAGTATATGTGTGCGTGTGTGTGCGTTTACAAGGGAAGTATGTGAATGTTTGTGTGTGTGAACCAGCGTTCTTTCAGTAACAAACGATGATCGATGTCACATTTCAAAAGACAACCACTGGATAACATTGACAAGTGGATTAATTTGATTTACCATTCATATTTATATATAAAATACTACAATTAGCCATCATTTTTATGGCACGGGGCCAACTAGTATATATATATATATATATATAAGTATCCTGAGAGGAAAGTTAGGCATAAGAGGCATCAGATGTGGTTTGCAAGAGGAACGACTGCACTGGTATGGTCATGTGATAGATATGAACAAGGGCAGCTGTGTAAAGAAGTGCCGATCTCTAACTGTAGAGGGAACCTGTGGTAGAGGTAGACCCAGGAAAACATGGAACGAGGTGGTGAAGCATGATCTTTGAACTTTGGACCTCACAGAGGCAATGACTAGTGACCAAGATGATCTTTGGTAATATACCGTGCTTGAGAAGACCTGTCAAGCCAAGTGAAATCGTGGTTATGGCTGATGCTGATGTCACATATCTGGCACCCATGCCAGAGGCACATAAAAAGTACCTTTCAAGTGTTGGGCCTCATAGAAGCAAAGTGGCCAATGCCAGTAGCATATGAAAAGCTCCTTTCAAGTGTTGCGCTTCAGGGAGGCAATGACCGAGACATTTGGCATTATGCTGTGCTTCAGAAGAAAACCCATCAAGCTGAGCAAAATCACAGTCATGGCAGATACTGGTGTCACACAAGTGGCACCTGTGCCAGTAGCATGTAAAAACAGCCGTTGCACTCTTGAAGTGGTCGGCATTAGGAAGAGCAGCCGTAGAAACCATGCCAAATCAGACTGGAGTCTGGTGCAGCCTTCCAGCTTGCCAGCCCTGGTCAAACCATCCAGCCCATGCCAGCATGGACAACAGATGCTAAATGATGATAATGATGATATATATATATATTAGGTTGCTCTTGTGCTATTGGTAACATGTAACCCAATGCAGCCTGTTGTATGGTTAGGTCATTGGTGACTAAGCTGGCAACCCAACAAACTTGCTTGGTAAGGAGAGTGATCTTTTGAACACCCTGTGGGATGAAAAGCAAGACCCATGAAATGGCAGAAGAGCTCAGGAGTGCCAACAGCCATCCAAAATAGTTGAGGGTAGGTGGTGCTCACCAATCATAATGAAGACACTCCATCTAGGAGAAGGAAATCTCTGAAATAACAGCTGTCCAGTGAGAATTTTCAACCAGCTGATGTTATTTTGCATAGAATAAATTATGACATGAAGATGTTACAGTTTTATTAATGGACAGCTGAGATATACATTTATAAGAGAGAGACAGAGACAGACAGATATAGATTTTACTTCTTATCAGATGTAATGAGTGTCATGCACAAAACTCTTGGTCTTTGAGTCACATTGTAAGTTCTGATTAAGAATAAAAATATAAACCGTATGTACTTATGTTTTGAGGAGTTCTATTTATTTTGTTTGTTGTACTACCAGAAACAAACATATATATATTATTTAAATATATGCCATCTTTGCATGGTCATAGAGTTGAGTAGTGACTTTTAATCCTAGCAAAACAAAACTTTTGTCAATTAATCCATTATAGGTAGCCATTCCTTCCCTCTATTGTTATGGGAGGGGCTGATCTTCCAGGAAGCTAATGTCTGACTTATTGGTCTGATTTTGACCAAGGATCTCTCTTGAAACAAGGATGTTCAGTCCATTGTCATATCAGCTACACAGAAGGTTGGATCTCTCTTCTATGCTTGCAAATTTTGAATTTCTTATGCTTGAGGGCATCTTGTCTCTCTAAAGAGCACTATTCAACCTTGCATTAAATCTTGCTGTCATCTTTCGGCTCATTGTCATTTGTGTCTTTGTTGTGCCTTTTCCTATCACTATTTCTGGTCTGGCACTCACTGTCAAGACTTTTACATGAATCAACTGACTTCCTAGGCACATTAATTTCTATACTGAACTACTTGTTAGTCATAAGTCCTTTTATTCTAATAATTTTCCTTAAACTGCTGCTCTCTGGAACACACTGCCATCCCCTAGTTCTCCTCTGGTCTATGATACTCAGTCGTTTAAGCTTCTTTTGTAGTTGTAGGCCCCTTCTTCTCCTTCTTTGTTATCCCATACTAATGCTGGCCTCAAGCCTTGTTTGGGACAAAATCAGATAAAAAAAGAGAAAAAGACAGACAGACAGTCAGACCGATAGACAGACAGATAGTTAGATAAGTAGGTAGATAGATAGGTAGGTATGTAGGTAGGTAGGTGTATAGATAGATCATACATACAATACATGCATAACCTAAGACTGGAGAATATAGTTTGAAATTATTTGCTATATCTGTCCATGCTCTGTAAGCATTGAAGCCTGCAAGAGCTGCTATAACATGATATTTCACTATGATAACATGAATTCTCTTCATAGGTTTCTTTCTTGGAGTGTAATGGAGCAGAAGGAGTTCTAACTCAATGATTATGTGTCGTGCACTTTAGCAGATATCATATACATGGATGTCTCTGTGTGGATGTCTGTGTTTGAATATGTGTCCATGTTTGTCTGATTGTGTGTGTGTGGGGGGGGGGGTGTACATGTAGATAGACAGACAAACGGACAGAAAGATATGATAGATAGATAACTAGATACATAGGTATGTTGGTAGCTTGGCATGCATACACACACACATACACACACATTTATATATTAGGTAGATAGACAGACAGACAGACAGACAGATAGATAGACAGATATATAAAGAGATAGACAGATAGATGGGTGGATGGGTGGATGGATGGATGGATGGATGGATGGAGCAATAATGTGGGTGCATGAGAGAGACCTAATGTGTATGTTACTGTGCTTGGATTTGTGTGGGTAAGATGCTTGAGAAAAGTCGGATACCCACCGACTGTTTTTGTTCAGATTCGAACTTTGTAAGTAGAAGATTGACACTGAAACCTGCAAAACATTATTCATTTCTTGGTGCCAACTTATCAAATGGCTTCTCTCTCTCTCTCTCTCTGATTGTAACAGATGGCGAGAGAGGGGAAACAGTAGTTATAACAACAAAAACAACAACAGCAACAATAACCACAATAATGACAGCAACAACAACAACACTAAACAATAATAACAACATAGTAACAACAACAACAAAAGTAACCACAGTAATAGTATCTACAGCAACAATAACAACAGAAGCAGTGACAACAGCAATAACAACACCCACAACATCAGCCACATCAACAACAACAACATTGACAGTGCTAAATCCTACAATGGGAGAAAGTGATTAAATTCCAATAATTTCCACACAAAAAAAAAAACAATAACAAAAACAAAAGACACAAACAAAATTCTTGTAAAATGTTTTGTTTTGTCTTTTTTTGTTTCTTCAGAAGAACTGGAGAATTTAAAAAGTAGAGACTTTGTCTGTCTCATCCTTTAACTTCTTTCACACCCTCCCACCACTCACCCCTTCTTATCTGCTCCCTCCATCCTTGTCATCTTTCCTACAACGATTCAATTCTATTACTCCACTTTTATTATATTATTCCACTTCTATTCCATTATCCCATTGTTGTTGTTGTTATTATCATCACCATCATCGCCATTGTCATCATCACCATCATCATCATCACCATCATCATCATCATCATCATCATTATTATTATTATTTTGAATGTGGGCTTTGTTCGG
Organism: Octopus bimaculoides; assembly: GCF_046866305.1. Taxonomy (NCBI): domain Eukaryota; kingdom Metazoa; phylum Mollusca; class Cephalopoda; order Octopoda; family Octopodidae; genus Octopus; species Octopus bimaculoides. Next base: position 16,480,578 of record NC_142953.1, read on the forward strand.
TTTTGTTACGGTTTTCCAGTGAATCAATGAATGGATCTTGTTGCAAATGGAATCTCTTTTATTTCCACAGAATACAATACAGTAGTTGTAGTAGTAGTAGTAGTAGTAGTAGTAGTAGTAGTAGTAGTAGTAGTAGTAGTAGTAGTAGTAGTAGTAGTAGTAGCAGCAGCACAGGTTAGTGAAAGAGGTGACACTGTAACATAACGGAACTCACTTTACATTCTGAACAACACATACCATACTGCACCAATTTAAAATATACTGAGCAAGTGACAAAGCCACTACATGGTCGTTGGACCTGCAAAACACTACAGCCATATCTTCCCCAATCAAATACGACCCCTACAGACTTTGAAATAGTTTAATATTTATATACAGGTCCACCGAGGTTGACTTTGCCTTTCATCCTTTCAAATCAGAATGTCGCAGCAGACAAAATACCGCTAAGCATTTTGCCCAGTGTGCTAACAATTCTGCCAACTCGCTGCCTGGCGATAGTAATGTCCAAGAGTTGGTGATGATGTATTTGTTCCCATTCTTTACGTTCTGACTTCAAATCCCACCGGTTTCAACTTTGTCTTCCATTCAGCTGATGTTGATAAAATCAAATACCAATCAAATACTAAGACTTAATGGTGTTGACTTAACCTCTCCCCACAAAACTAACAGGCCTTATGTCTAAATTAAAAACCATTTTTAAGGGGGTGTAGATTGGTAGAGTCATTAGAGTATTGAACAAATGCCTTGTGGTGTTTGTTACAGCTCTTTACATTCTGAGTCCAATTCCTGCCAGGGTCAACTTTGCCTTTTATCCTTTTGGGACTGTTAAAATAAAGTACCAGTCAAATACTGAGCTAAACGGTATTCACTAACCCCACCATCACCACAAAAAAAAAACCCCAGAAAAAATTCAGACCTAATGTCTATAGTTGAAAGAATGAGATTGGCTTTCAGGGTCTATGAAATAAGTACCAGTTGAGTACTGGGGTTGATGTAATTGATTAACCCAAAATTTCAGGCCTTTTGCCTATTGCAGAAAGTATTATTATCATTATTATCCAGTGGTATTATTTTTGTCATGTGCTTTCACTGCACTACCAAGTGCAGCTCTGTGTGCCTTGGGTGTGTGCTGTAGTTTGTTTTAGTGCTGTTATTTTCACTGTATTGAAAGTGCTTTACATAGTATGTGTGCAGTGCCTAGCAGTGCTATTTTCTATATCATCATCATCATCATCATCATCATCATCATCGTTTAACGTCCGCTTTCCATGCTAGCATGGGTTGGACGATTTGACTGAGGACTGGTGAAACCGGATGGCCACACCAGGCTCCAATCTGATTTGGCAGAGTTTCTACAGCTGGATGCCCTTCATGTTATATATATTCATAAATTCTGGTGTTTTGGTTATGTATTTGTCTGCACATTTTTTAATCATACCTAATTGCACCAATTATTAGAAAGACTGTTTCTGTTTTCAGGCTCCACATTCAGGTTAGCTCTATTTTGAGATCTTTGTATTTTGAGAGTTTCTCCGTTTCTTTCAGAGATACATTGTCATCAATTAGAAGGCGTTTTTTTTTTTTCTTGATGGTCTCTGACGACTGTATCTAGTTTATTAGTCTAGATTTTTCTTTCTGTGTGTTTTGGTATATCCCTGAATATGATTGTTTTTTCATTTTCTGGGATATACCTATAACATCATTTTTTTATGTCATTCCATAGTGTTAGCATAGCTTCCAGTGTATACAGTCCCAACTCTATCGTGTCTGTGGATATATCCCTTCTTAGCCAGGACTGGACAGCCAGAGACAATATGATTGATTGTTTCTTCCCCATCACCACATATTCTGCAGTTACTTGTTTGTTTTTGTTTCTTATGGTTTCTGGTGGAGAAGCTTTGATCTTGTGCTGCAATTAAAAAATCCTTCAGTCTCTGCTTTGAGTCCTGAGCTTCTCAACCATTGTTGAAATTTTACTTTATATATTTCTTCTCTATTTAGCTTATCCCAGTATTTGCCGTGTAAGGGCTTTTCTTGCCATTGTTTTTCATAGTATTTTGCTGTTCCAGTTTTAGTTTAGATTTCGGTTGTTTTACAGCGTATTTTGTTTCCTCTTTTTCTTCATAGTTGTCAGGTACTATATTATTATTATTATTATTATTATTGAGTGAGAGAGCAGTGCATGCCATCAAAGTGACACTGGGGTTAAATATACGAAGCTCAGTATACCCATCATGACTACCCGTCTGATAAGGGTACTCCAGGCACATGCATCACAAGCATATGTGCACGACATGGTGATCTCATATCAAGATAAACAGTACATGACTTTGCAGGTGGGGGCCCAGTTAGAATTTTCTTCAGGTCGAGTAGCCCATCCCGCTCAACTGGTCCTTGAATAAGGATTGTTTAAGGATGTTGAACGAAACACCCATGTTTCCGGAGGTGAATTATTCAAACTCCAAAGAATTCCTCTCAACACATAGCTATGATGCTCCCCTACTACTTCTGCTCGTGATCAGAGATGCACATATCATCAGCCACTATGGAACATCCTTAACTGGTTAAGGTCAAACAACTGACAAGCATATCTGTGATATTGAGCAGAATATTTGGTGTAACCCTTCTTTTACACCAACACAAAACATATTCATTAACAATACCAATTAGTTAAGATTAAAAGACATGAGAGCCAATAAATAATTTGAATACCTCAAATCTTCCCTAAGATCACTGGTTAAATAACTACCCTTCAAACTGTCAAGCTGGTGTGGCCATACAGTAACAACACATCTGTTATCTTCAACATAACCATCACCACCAACACAACTAACATAACCATTATCACAAGGCACACAGTACAACAACCAACACCACCCATAACACTACTACCTCTCACAACCAACAACACCAATTCTACCACACAACACCACCAATATCATCACTATTACTACTGCAACCCACAGAACACCACCACTGCCACAACCAAAACCCCTACTAACACTAACATAAGACCAAAAATAACATTATCATAATGCACACAACCAATATCACTGCAACCAAAACCACACCACCACCACCACCACCACCACAATAACAACAACACAACCACAACCAACATAACAACTCTACCTCTGACTGTTATCCAGTGTGTGTGTCATAAAAGTTGACAGAGAAGACATGAAATTCCTAGCTTGAACAATGGATGAAATATAATAATAATTTTATGACTGTCACATGATTGATCATATACACACAAGCTCTATATATATACATGTGTATCTGTATAAGCATGTGTGTTGGTGTGCATATATATATGTGTGTGCGTGTGTGTGTGTATTAATGTACAAATAAATGTTTATATATATGTATATATATATATATATATATATATATATATATATATATACACTGCATAAATAGTTTGTCGATGTATAGGAGTTGTATATAATTATGTGTATGACTGAAATGTTTATGGCTGTTATGTGCGTGTGTGTGTGTATCGTATAAAGATTGATTAGAGTATCAAAAAGTACATAGCGCTGAATAGAGAAGCATAAAATACTATGTCTATATAATGTAATAATACAAACTATAGACTTTCCATTGTGGTTGCTAATAGTTTTTATTGACATGGGACAACTGCCTCAAAAATTCCTTTATCCTCCCAATATTTACATTAATGAATGAAATTTAAAAATTAAACATTTTTCCGGATTCACTCAGTTTGGTGTTGTTGAATTTTACCCTTTAACTCTTTTGTTATCAAACTTCTACAGAAATACACTACCTCTGTCTCAGTTAATTTTGAAAATATTGACAAATTTAGTAAAGTAATTTTGTCGTTATTAAGCTGGTGTTTGGAACATAAATTAACATGAAATCTAAATGGAAGATTTTAAATTTACATCAGTTTAAAGATTGATTAGAGTATCAAAAAGTACATAGCGCTGAATAGAGAAGCATAAAATACTATGTCTATATAATGTAATACAAACTATAGACTTTCCATTTTTGTCATAGAATCAAGGACAGTCTCAAGCAGGTTGGTAACAAAAGGGTTAATCTTTAAATGCCCATTATCCACTGCCTTAGAAGTCATTAAGAACCATAATTACATTGATAACAAAGATACAGAGATCATAATTAATACATACTAGTGAACCTTACTGATTTGATAATGCTTTCACCTAAATGAAGAAATCTGTCCAAGTTGGAGCTTTTTATTAATGTATATATGGGGTCATATGACAATGCAGAGGTTTGCAACTGTTTATGATTACACATTTTAGATGTTCTTAGTGAGAAATTTACATCAATAGATTTTGTCTTTTACAGAAATATTGGGTTAGCTATATCTAAAAGCACCAGTGGGAACACACTAGACACATTGTCCACATAGAATTTTCAAGCTAAAAATAACTATGGTTATTAACTTTACATTATCTTTTTTTTAATTCTACATTTAACTAACTTAAATATAAGGCCTTTAGAAAGATCTTATATATTAGCCTTTCCTCGTGGAAAACTTGTTTATATTAACATAGCATTATGTCACCCACTCTTATGTTTTAAGAACTCAACAGTAATATCAGTAGAAGGCTTTCTAAAGTGTCCTCCAATAAGGAAATCTTTGATAAGGCAACCCATTACATCAAGAATACCTTAATATCTGGTGGAGTCAAGCTATACCACAAGCTTGAAAATATATCACATGAACCCCTTAGTAAAACTGAGTTTGCATGCTTGTGCTGAAACACTAACATATGCCCACTAAAGTCTTGCAATACAGAAATAATATGCTACAAGCAAAATCAAATTTTGATGATATATAAGCATGGCTGAAAAGAAGCTCAAGCAAAGATTGCCCAACCACAGTTCTTCTTTTTAGACATGTCAAAAACAAGAAAGCAACAAAATTGCTGACTACGTCTGGCATTTAAACTAAAATCTTTCAACAATTACCTCAAATAGAAGACTGTTGAAAGACCACCAAGTATTAGAAGACCATTGAAAAACCATAAAAGAATGAGAATGTGACCTTTGCAATGCAGAGAAAGGAATTGTCCTCGTAAACTTAAAAAACTATGCTCAGAAATTTTGGGAGAAATGTAGACATTTTAAGTAGAATTTGTTATGAAACTTGGTCATACCACTTTTACTTAATTTCCCAAAAGGACAACAATATATGGATATATGTATATCACTTTTCCTCAATCCTTTTATTTATGACTTATCTTTTTTCCTTGTATTTTTTTCTTCCTCCTTTTCTTATCATTCATAAATGTATTTTTCACTGATCCTTTTATCTTCGTATATTAACTTCTATCTTTCATCAAATTTTTATATATCAGTTTCTCAAAATAGGTCTTGGGAATCATTGTACTGCTAAGGGGAATAACTCATTTCTACTACCTTTGAAAAATGCACCCTAGCTAAAATGATTTATATTATTCTTTTATAGCTGACAATTGTCACTATAGCAAAAACAAATATTAGTAACAAAATGGAAAAATCTGTAGTTTGCAATACTTCTTATATGTGTGTGTGTGTGTGTGTGTGTATACATATATATGTGTATGCATATATATATATATATATATATATATATATATATATATATATATATATATATATATATAATGTTTTTAATTTATCTCATAGCTTCCTGTATGATTCAGCACACATAAATTTATAACTTTTTAACAATTTAACTATATTTAATGGTAACCATTTAAAGCAGGTGGAACGAAGCTTCATTCACTATCATGCTACATTTCTTAACATTCTCTATGAATTCTCTCTCTCTTTCTCTCCATCTCTCTCTCTCTCCTCTCTCTCTCTCCATCTCTCTCTCTCTCTCTCTCTCTCTCTCTCTCTCTCTCTCTCTTTCTCCATCTCTTTCTCTCTCTCTCTTTATCATTTTCTTGTTCGCTGTTTTGGAAAAAGATAAAATGACTGAAATGTTAGACTCTTCACGTCCTCACAGAAAACCAAACTACCGAATTGCTTCACCAATTCTGATTTCAGTGTTATAAAACCAGAATTATGTCATGTTGTTTTAGCATTGTTCACATATGAACTGATATGTAACTTTATAGATCTGCCTGTTATAGTTAGCAAACATTTAACTTGGATTACAAACCGTACAAATAGAGAATCAGAAAGAAAGAGAAAGTATGGCGTGACTGATTCAGTGAGTGAATCTGAGATGTTGCACGTGAGTGTATGTGTGTATGAATTTGTGTGAGAGAAGGCAACTGATATAATATATATATAAATATATATATATATATATATATATATATATATATATATATATATATATATATATATATATATATATATATATATATATATATATATATATATACTTTATTAAATATCAGCAAAAATATCAGGAAAACTGTTACTCAGAGTTTCACGTTCCCGTTCGTCGGACAGTTTTGTTTAGAATGAACAAAAATAAGGTTATAAGCAAACATATATAATTAGTTTAATGGATACACATTTGAAAATGGTTTTGTTTGATTGGTCCTTTCAACTAGCAGTCTTTACAATGACCGGTTGCATGCAATGAACAAATTTCAGTATAAAATTATTATAAAATTGAAGAAAACCTTAAATCAAAAATAGCTTATAAAAAAAGGTCAGAGTATAAAAATACCCAAGGTAAATAATTATTTGTAAAATATTAATCAATTAATACATTAAATGTTATATCCATTTAAAGACCATTAGTTGAAAAGATTAATGAAACAAAACCTTTTGAAATGTGTATCCATTAAACTAATTGTATAAGTTTGCTTATAACCTTATTTTTGTTCATTCTAAACAAAACTGTCCGACGAATAGGAACGTGAAACTCTGAGTAACAGTTTTTGTGATATTTTTACTGCTTTTTAATAAAGCATACTACTCTACCTCTGGTATTCGAGTACTATTTTTTCTTGTTTCACATTTATATGCTTACTCTGGTTTGTATATATCATCATCATCATCATCGTCGTCGTTTATCGTCCGCTTTCCATGCTAGCATGGGTTGGACGATTTGACTGAAGACTGGTGAAACCGGATGGCTACGCCAGGCTCCAATCTGATTTGGCAGAGTTTCTACAGCTGGATGCCCTACCTAACACCAACCACTCCGAGAGTGTAGTGGGTGCTTTTACGTGCCACCGGCACGAAGGCCAGTCAGGCGGTACTGGCAACGGCCACACTCAAAATGGTGTATTTTACGTGCCACCTGCGCAGGAGCCAGTTCGGCGGCACTGGCAACAATCTCACTCGAATGTCTTTACACATGCCATCCGGCACAGACATGCATAACCTTAATGTAGCTCCCAGGCAGATTCAGCATGACACAAAATGTGACAAGGCTGGCCCTTTCAATTACTAGTACAACTCACTTTTTCCAGCTGAGAAGATTGGAGCAACATAAAATAAAGTATCTTGTTCAAGGACACAATCTGTTATCTAGAATTGAACTCACAAATTTATAACCATGATACCAATACCCTAACCACTAAGCCACATGCCTTCACTCATGTATATATATATATATAATTAAGTGGAGAATGGAGAAAAAAACACAAGAAGAAGCAAGTCAATTGGGGTAGTAAGCCATTGATTTAATTATGTGGAGATTGTATAATGATTCATTTACGATCGTTTCGATGTGCCAAATGGGTTGGCAGATCTCTTCAGAATGTTGAGAAGTATGTTAAAGTTCATGGTGTGAGAGATGCAGGAATAACAGTTAGTGGATATAGTAATGTATATAGTGGTATAAGAATAGAGTTAGGTAAACTTAGTCTTACATTTTAGTTGAAGTTGTGTTAATAGTCTTTCTGCGAAAGATTATTAACACAACTTATTGGTGTGATGGTGGTGGCAGAAGACTTGCTTCTTGTGTTTGTTTCTCTATTCTCCACTTAATTATAATTATAAACTGCAGTTTAAACGATAAATTACCTGCCTCTGGATACTTTCTAACAAAGACGGTACCCACACAAGTAATCTCCAGGAGTACCTTCGGATTTAATTATCCTCTAGTTGCTTAGATACTTCAGATTACCCCTTGAATGTTGAAGCAATCCTATCATATACCTGGCAGTGAAACATGGGCTGTGACTGCTGAGGACATGCGTAAGCTCGCAAGGAATGAAGCCAGTATGCTCCAATGGATGAGTAATGTCAGTGTGAATACCCGACAGAGTGTAAGTATCTTGAGAGAAAAGTTGAACATAAGAAGCATCAGTTGTGGTGTGCAAGAGAGATGATTGCGCTGGTATGGACATGTGGCGAGAATGGATGAAGATAGCTGCGTGAAAAAGTGCCACACCCAAACAGTTGAGGGAACCTGTGGAAGAGGTAGGCCCAGGAAGACCTGGGCTGAGGTGGTGAGGCAAGACCTTTGAACATTGGGCCTCACCGAGGCGATGACTACTGACCGAGACCTTTGGAAATGTGCTGTGTGTGAGAAGACCCGGCAAGCCAAGTGAGACCTAAATCCAAGGCCTCTGCCAGGGGTGTAGCCAACCCACTTATGCGTACCTTTCCTTCATTGGACACTAAACTCCGCTTGCGAAGACTTTTTGAGGCAAGTGAAATCGAAATCGAACTAAATTCGACGACTGGCACCCATGCCAACATCGTCTCCTTCATTGGACACGAAACTCAGCTTGCGAAGACTTATTGGGGCAAGTGAAAGTAAAATCAGGATGGCACCTGTGCCCAGCATCACCTTTCTGGCACTTGTGCCCGTGATACGTGTAAAGATTTTCAATCGAGATCGTTGCCAGTGCCCCTGGACTGGCTATTGTGCGGATGGCACATAAAATACACCATTTTGAGCATGGCCATTGCCAGTACCGCCTGACTGGCCTTTGTGCTGGTGGCACATAAAAGCATCCACTACACTCTCAGAGTGGTTGGCGCTAGGAAGAGCATCCAGCTGTAGAAACTCTGCCAAATCAGATTGGAGCCTGGTGTAGCCATCTGGTTTCACCAGTCCTCAGTCAAATCGTCCAACCCATGCTAGCATGGAAAGCGGATGGATGTTAAACGATGATGATGATGTTGATATATATACATACATGTGTGTGTGTGTGTGTGTGTGTGTGTGTGAATACAGACATACGCATATATACATGTGCATGTGTGTATGTGCATATATAGCTGACCAGCTTCTACACATTTTACATGTTCCAGATTCACTAACAAAGCATTGGTCAACCTGGAATAGTTGAAGGCAACTTGTTCATGGTGCCATGTGAAATCACAGGGTTGCAAATCAAGCTTCTTAACTCCACAGCCATGCCTATAACAATAGCTATAGAGTGATGCATAGATAGATAGATCTATAGATGGAAGGATGGATGGGTAGATGGATGGACGGACAGACAGATGGACAGACAGACAGATGGATGGACAGACAGACAGATGGACAGACAGATAGATAGACAGACACAAACATATATATATATATATATATATATATATATATATATATATATATATATATATATATATATATGAGTGTGTGTTTGTGTGTTTTCGATATCAGTGAATAACTTCACTGGAAAAAGACTTATATATTGCCAAGGGATTGTCATTCTCATCGAAGGTCGGCGATTATCGTACGCTGAAGAAGGGAAATAACCCTGAAACTCGGGTCCGTACGTATCGCAGATCAAGATGGGAAGGATAACTTCCCTTGGCAAAAATAGACAGGACACAGATATGTGTCGATAAGCCAGCTGGAGGAGATGTTCTCCTGGGGCTAAAAGCAACAGTAACATCCACCCTTAGGGGTCAGCCACATTTAAATGGCAAATATACTTCACTTTATCGTGCAGTTACTGTTAACACCTCGTTCAGAGATTTAACATATATATATATATATATATATATATATAATATATATATATACATGTAATGATGATGATGATGCCATAAATATATATAAACACAAACACACACGTATATAAAATCTTTGAACAGATGTCTGTTGAATCAAGGCTGATTCAGAGCTAAACAAAGATAATGATGAGAATAACTACAGTAACAAGAACAGCAACATTATACAGTATTTGAGCAATAAAGTAGTAATTACATCAGCTTTACACTTTAATCTTCACGAATATTAAATCCATCCTCATAAGTCCTGGATGCTAGAGTTAACAGAGAAATACTGCTCTCCCTCCCTCACACACCCTCTCATTCTTTTTCCGGAAATCTCTTGGCTTCAACCCCACCACTCCCTCCATCTCTTCTCCTTCTTCCGACACTCTTCCAGTAATTTATCTCCCAGACATGTGAAAGTCGTGACCACAGTATTAAGTTACTGTAGCGTGGTCAACGTAATTTCTTTTTACTTCGACCAACAACATGAAGACTGCCACCACTGCAACAACCACCACCATCACACCAATAACAGTATCACCAACACTCACATCAACATCACCATCACCACTAACAGGAAACCACATACACACACACACACACACCATCATCCCAAACAATGTATATATAATGTGCACGCACACACACACACACACACACACTTATCAACATACATGGATGTACTTGAATGGTTGACAATACAGTCGTTTGATTTGAATCTATCTATTTATCAATCTATTAATCATTTGAATGACTGATTGATCTACTTTTGTGACCAAGTCAGCAACACTTTTATATATTCACTTTCTTTCTGTGTCTGTGTGGTGGTGAGGGTATGTATGTATGTGTGTGTATGTATGTATATAAGTATGTGTGTATGTATGTAGATATATATACACACACACACAAACACACACTCATTTATAGAAGTCCTTTATATAAGCCTGAACTTGCAGCCCTTTAGATTAACTCTTTGTCACCCCTCATTTCAATAGTGTTTCCTAACAGATTTCATGTTTAATTATTCATTTTCATAGAAGCAGACATAATCAATATAAAATTAATTACGTGTAATCCGATTTTTCCTCTGGTGCATGTTCCTTCCTGATCATTTTCTTTTCTTTCTCTCTCTTTTTCTTTCTTTCTTTAATATTTTAATTTTAAATTAATTTCAATTTTTCTTTCTTTAATTAACAGATGTCTGGTTGAACTTTTCTTGGCTTCCAACTCCAACCTCTTCCAAATCAGCGAACATTTCAATCAGAAGTTCCTTGTAACTAAAATTGAAAATCGAAGAGCGTGAACCTCAGTTCAAATTGAAACAGTTATGGTGGCCAATAATATAAGATTTATTACTGGTTCTTCGGAGACATATTTTTGCACCAAGTTCATGCAGATGCTGTACAGCTAGTGAAAGAAACCAACCAACCAATCAATCCCAAATACATAAAGCAGTCTGGTGTAGCATTTTTTAAAGCAGTTGTTTTGTCAAACCTATGCAAGGGCCTGTGTTATGTGGATGTCGGAGCCGTTTTTAACAGATATCAATGTTGCTCGGGTTAACAACTTCTCTCTATCCACAATCCCGCTGATTGCCACACCCGATTGGCGAAACGTATCAGACATCTGGTGGTGGTCCTGGAATGTCCATGTCTATACAGTTGCCCTCCTCTTTTACCTGCTCTCTACCTTCTGCATACTATCGTTGTTCCGTGGACGTAAGAGACTCAAAAAGAAAACATTTGGAGTCACTCTTTCCATTCTCTTTGCCATTGGTATATTCAGGGGAAGCTATTTTGTACTGGATCCATACGGAAGTAACAATCTGCTTCCTGTTGTGTTTAGACAACTTCTATTTGATATCACTTATCCATGCCTTACGACATCTTATAGTCTTGTCCAAATAATGATTTTGAGGATCACCAAGGTGGATGTAGGACCAACACGAATTGTAAACAAGCAATTCTTTTTATTTGTTACAACATTTTACTTTGTATGTCTCACTGTAGTTGACATTTCAACAGGGATCCACCATGACCTGCGACTCCTCCTTTTACTACCCAATGCTTTCTTCATCATTTGGTCCATTTATCTGAGCGTCACATTTATATACAATGGTTTCAAACTGACCCATTATGTTGCTGAGATTAAGAAGGCCAGGAAAGAGCTGAGTTCTTACAGTTTAGCAAAACGATCTTGTAGCCAAGAAAACATGCTGTCACGGTCAGCAACAACTCAACGCTTAACAAAACCACAGATACGCATCACTGATGAAGACAACCAGACTTACAGTATCGTTAGCGAAGATGAGTCTACCATGTCTGATTTAAATGAATTGGCTATTTTCAGTCCAGCTACAAACAAGGAGCTAAAAACAATGAGTGCTAAAGTAGGTTCCCTGTTGGACAGTCGGTTACTGTTGAAGGCTCAGACAGCTGACTTCCAGCTCTTAGCTGAGGACTCGGTTGCAACAGAAACAACTCTTGCTGATTCCACCTGTCAGGAGTTAAATGATGCAAAAAATGGGGATTTCGTGAATTTACAATACTTAATGAATGAGAACTGTTCAATGCTTCACAACAGTGACCTCTATTTAGAGGAGACACTGGATGAAACAGAATTCAAAGAGAGGAGGAATTCAGTCAGGTCAAACTGGTGCAATATTTCGGCAATTCTACCACACACAACAACATCAACAGACATCACAGATTGTGATGAAAGTTATTTGGTAGACAACGGCTACATGGCAGATACAGAAGTACCAACGTCTTGTCCTAGAAGTAAAAAACATAAAAACAAACGCAAATGTTCAGTTGACCCATCGGAATCACGGGACGCTGATAGCCTGGAGACGCCTCTATCGATAGCCACGTCTTGGCACCCTAAACTCATGGTTTCAAGCCCATCAACACTGAGTTTACATCGTATTCGTCAGAGCAGGATGCTTCACCGTGTGATGAGGCTCACATACAACACAACATTCTTGCTTATTGTCGCGTGTCTTTTTCAGCTTTACTCATTATTTGGGATCTATGGATTATTTTCACGAATAGCCAATCCTGATCCATGGCCCTGGCTTGTTTTTCAAACATTTTACAGGTATGTTCATGACTTACATGTCCAATATTTTCATGTTCATTGTTTCTATATTAACTGTTTAATAATTTGATTTTTTTCTATTTATGTCAACTGTTTCCATAACCAAGTCTTGTGTGCATGTGTGTGTGTGTGTGTGTGTGTGTGTGTTGTGTGTGTAAGTGCGCGTGTGCATGTGTGTGTCCCCAATAAGTTTTCATAAGGCAGAAAAATGGGTTAATATATAGTTTAATATCAGGTCAACAAAACAAAAAAAAAACAGTCTAATAGGTGTAAAAAAAATGTGTACAAAACAAATATGAAAACAAAAATTTGTGCAAACGAATGGGTGGGGGGAGGACATATATGTATGTTTGTGTGTCTGTGTTTGTTCCCCCAAACATCGCTTGACAACCGATGCTGGTGTGTTTACGTCCCCGTAACATAGTGGTTCGGCAAAAGTGACTGGTAGAATAAGTACAAGGCTTACAAAGAATAAGTCCTGGGGTCGATTTGCTCGACTAAAGGCGGTGCTCCAACATGGCCACAGTCAAATGACTGAAACAAGTAAGAAAGTAAAGAGTACTATCCGATTTCTCCTTCACTACTTCCAGGAAAATGGATATATATTAATGAAATTTTATAGAAATACCTTTCAAATGGTGATTACGGCCATAAAGAAATTTGTGGGGGAAATGTTTTCCAAAGAGGTGGGGAGAGGATTTTCGGAAAATTCACACGATCCGATTTTTTGGGGGTGGGGAGAAAAGTTTTTAAAAAATGGAGTTTTAGATCAGGAAGACCACATAAGTTCATTCTTTTTACTCACCCCATCCCTCCTCCAGACTGATTTTGGCCAATTTTTTGCCCTTAAAAACTATGGGAGAAGCCTTTTCAGTAAAAAAAAAAATTGTAAATATTTTCAGAGGAAAAGTGGGATTTAAGGGAGATTTGACTGTCATTTCTAGCACACCCCAAGACAACCCTCCCCATTTCTTTCTCACTCTTGCATGTATTGATGTTTTTCAATATTTTTCTTCCCATAAACACATTTATGCTATAAAAAAAAATGTGAAACTTTATGATTTTTTTTCAACCCTACTCCCTGCCCCTGTTTTATGTTTATAATTTAAAATATTGGAAAGCCTGAGGTCATTTCTAGCATTTATTCACAGTGATGTTTAAAAAATAGGTATGTAGAAGATAATTGATTTTAAATACTCTCTTTCACTCTTTTACTTGTTTCAGTCATTTGACTGTGGCCATGCTGGAGCACCACCTTTAGTCGAGCAAATCAACCCCAGGACTTATTCTTTGTAAGCCTAGTACTTATTCTATCGTTCTCTTTTGCCGAACCGCTAAGTTATGGGGATGTAAACACACTACTGTCGGTTGTCAAGCAATGTTTGGGGGAACAAACACAGACACACAAACATATACACACACAAACATATTCACACACATACATATATACGACAGGCTTCTTTCAGTTTCTGTCTACTAAATCCACTCACAAGGCTTTGGTCAGCCTGAGCCTATAGTAGAAGATACTTGCCTAAGGTGCCACGCAGTGGGAATGAACCCCGAACCATGTGGTTGGTAAGCAAGCTACTTACCACACAAGCACTCCTAGCATACTTCGCTGTTAGAAAATCTTTTCTTTTTTTCTTACACACACACGGCCTCGCTTAATTAAGGTGGGGTAAAAATTTAAATTACCACTTTTTGGGGGTCAACATACAGTTTGAGACCCAGTAATGAAAACAAAAAAAAACCCAGCCTACTAGTTGTAAAAGGGGTGGGGAAAGGAGTGTTGGAAAGTTCACGATCCGTGTTTTTTTTTGTCCCCTAATAACTTTCAGGACTTAGTTTAGAATCCAGTCACCAAAATGAAAAAAAACCAGTCTAATAGGCGCAAAAAAGTGTAGAAAACGAAAACAGAAAAGAAAAAATTGTGCAAACGAACGGGGGTGCGGTGGGGGAGAGGACTTTCAGAAAATTCACAAGATCCGATTTTTTCCCTCATAACTTTCAGGAAAATGGGTATCTTTCAATGAAATTTTACTGAAACACCTTTCAAACAGCATAGATTATGATTATAAAGAAATTTGTGGGGAAAATGTTTTCTTGAAAGTTATGAGGGAAAAAATTCAGATCATGTGAATTTTCCAAATGTCCTCTCCTCACCCACACCCTGTTCGTTTGAGCAAATTTTTGTTTTCATATTCACTTTCTACAGGGTTTGTTTTTTTTACACCCATTAAACTTTTTTTTTTTTTCTCGTTTTGCTGATCGGGCGCTAAACTAGATCCTGAAAGTTATGAGGGGAAAAAAATGGATCATGTTAACTTTCCAACACTCCTCTTCCCACTCCTTCAAGAAACATTTTCCGCACAAATTTCTTTATAATCGTAATTTATGCTGTTCGAAAGATGTTTCTGTAAAATTTCATTGAAAGAAATCCATTTTCCTAAAAGTTATGAGGGAAAAAATTGGATCATGTATATTTTCTAAAAGTCCTCTCCTCACCCAAACCCCATTCATTTGCACAAATTGCTGTTTTCATATTCGTTTTCTACTTGTTTTTTACACCTATTAAACTATTTTTTTTTTGTTTTGGTGACTGGATTCTAAACTACATCTTGAAGGTTATGAGGGGAAAAAAACGGATTGTGTGAACTTTCTGACAATCTTCTCCCCACCTCTTTGGAAAACATTTTCCCCACAAATTTCTTTATAATCATAATCTATGCTGTTTGAAAGGTGTTTCTGTAAAATTTCATTAAAAGATATCCATTTTCCTGAAAGTTATGAAGGGAAAAAAACAGAGCATGTGAATTTCCCAAAATCCTCTCCCCACCTCTTTGGAAAACATTTTCCCCACAAATTTCTTTATAATTGTAATCTATGCCATTTGAAAGGTATTTCTATAAAATTTCATCGATATATATCCAGTTTCCTGAAAGTTAGATCATGTGAATTTTCCTAAAGTCCCACCCCTGTTCTTTTGTGCAAATTTTTGTTTCCATATTCATTTTCTACACATTTATACGTTTTTTTTTTGTTTGTTTTGGTGACCAGGTGTTAAAATATATATTAACCGAAAAATGCAGGTACTCATATATCAGATAACAAAATGGGTATATTATTTATGATTATTTATGTACTATAATATTCCCATAATGAGCTAAGTAGCTAGTTCTAAAATCTCTAGAGATTTTAGAACTAGCTATTTTACTCCTTATGAGATCAGTGGCTGTCTGCCACTTCTTTGTTTATGTATTGTGAGTGAGAACGATTGGCTGCCATCTTTAGCAAGCAGGCATCCAGTATCAATGATGGGTAAAAACCCAGAAACCATGGTCTACTGGTCTTGCCAAGCTGGAGGGAAGTGATTCACTCCCTTACTCACAATATATTGGACACAGATTGTGTGTCATTAACCAGTTGGAAAATACATTTTCCTGGGGTTAAACTGTAGTAACAAAGTGATGTATAGAACAGCCATATTATAATGGCAAAAAAATATATTCTCATAACAGCCAATTTATGTTACTGAATGGTCTGATGATTATTAATTTACCTTTCCACTTCCGAAAGGTTTTCAGCATGAAACCACTTGGTAACATCAACAGTGATGAAGGTATATCAATATTGAATCTATACCCACACCACATACATTCCCATATATAAGAACTGACATGAATCAAAAAGATTACTCAATGTATAGGAGCATATATGCATTGATACAACCTGATTTATATGGTGTTACACATCTGAATTTGCAATAACTTCCAAGTAAAATATCTGTTATAATATCATTTGACAACTGTTTGGAAGAAGCCAAATATGAAAATCCAGTTATTGATATTCCAATAAATGCCAGGACTATTTACAATACACACATCTCTCTCGTTGTATGCAATACATATATATATATATAGATATATATATGTATATCTAGATAGATACGACCTTAGAGATTTCTGCCCTAGTAGACGTTTAAGAGGTAGACCACCCACAATTACCTCTATGGCTAGGAAGACCCCTATAGAGAGATGGAGTGCATGGACCAGAGCCATACGGACCCCCACTAATATCCACCAGGTAAAGAAAATGATCGCACATGCACTAGGAGCTAGTATAAAGGTCACCCTAAAAGGCCACACCTTTAAATTTAACAACAAATTATACGCCCAGGACGAGGGGGCAGCCATCGGTGTTAGTATCGCTGGTGATGTGGCCAATCTCTTCATGGTATGGTGGGACAGAAGGCTTAAGGAACGCCTGACACAGAACTCCATACTCGTGAATGTGTACTCTCGATATGTCGATGATATCAACTTAGTGGTAAAGACACCCCCACAAGAGAGTACCCCTGAAATAGAAATAGAAACTAAGACTATGGAGAGCATCCAGCAAATAGCTAACTCCATCCACCAGAGTATTAAAGTTACGATAGACTACCCTACTAAACACCCTAACCATAGATTACCTGTATTAGATACTGAACTCTGGCTAGAAACTAAGAACAATAAAACCAGAATCCTCCATTCACACTATACAAAACCTATGGCCTCCAAATACCTGATCCACCGGAACTCGGCTATTGCGGACAATGCCAAATTCAACATATTGATGGCAGACCTCGTCAGAGTAATGCAAAATGTCTCCTGCATGTGCGACCCTACAGAATTAAAGAGACATATACAACATTTCGTCCACCGCATGCAGTTCTCAGGTTACCGCCATAAAGAAAGGATTAGAGTATACAAAGGAGCTATGAAGAAGTTTGAAACCATCAAACGCAACAATAGGAATGGGATTTGCCCACTCTATAGGAGCAAATCATGGAACACCATAGAAAGGACTAAGAAGAAAATAGGGAAGGCAAGCTCATGGTACGATAGCCACAAGTACCAGAGCGTCATGTTCGTCGACACCACCCCTAGAGGCGAACTGGCGTACCGCTTTAGAAGGGCCCTAGACAAACTTAAGCTAAGAATTAAGGTTGTTGAAAGGCCAGGCAACCCTATTAAATCCCTTATCAGTAGAACATACCCTTTCAGTAGAACCCCCTGCACTGATAGGAACTGTATCGTATGTAGATTTAGCCCACAAACGAACTGCAAAACCAGAAATGTGGTCTATAGTATAAGATGTACAGAGGGACGATGCAGAAATAAGACAATGACATATGTAGGCGAAACAGCAAGGAGCATAGGGGAGCGGGCAAACGAACATTGGAGGGAACTTAAGGAAGGGAAGAACTCATCAGTTCTGTACCAGCACGCTGAGTAAGAACATAGAGGCTCAATCAACAACATAGAAATTAAAATCTTATCTACACATAGCAGTGATGCAGCACTTAGACAAATTACTGAAGCTACACACATAATAGAAGAGAAACCTAGCCTGAATAGGAAACTAGAATGGAACACTAACACACACCACTAACAAACCACAAACCACAGCATGTGACAACATGTTACCCATAAACCAATAATAATATGAACAAAGTATAATACAATACATAGATAAACAAATGGAATTAAATACTACATACGTTAACAAAATTTAATTAAACACAAAAAAAAAACACACACACACACACATGAACAAATAAATAAATAAAAACAAATACAAACGAACACGTATTAACAGAGAATATAGGTGATACAGACACTCCCCATACACACATGCACTTACAAAAGACACAGACACATTGAAAGACACGCATGCGTAGACACATACAATAGGAATACAAAATACAAAATGGCTGATAGTTAGCAAGGTGAGACACACATAAGAAAGAAGGAAACAAAGGACCACTGATGAGGTCACAGAAGTGTGACGAAAGAACTCTGGCCGAAATAAGATTAAGATTAATGTAATATAAAGTAAATTAACACCAAATATACAGTTCGTGTGTTTTTATTGGCTAAACTGGTAATATGACCATCCCCAAGTACAACAATATATATATATATATATATATATATATATATATATATATATATATATATATATATATACATACAAGGTGCGATGGGTAAAATTGTTGCCATTTTATATTTTTAATTTCATGCATGTGCATTGTTTATTTTTGATTTTGTCAACTACACGGTATAGTAGGGTCAGTTGGGTACCGTCTGTGAGAAAAACAGCACCACTAGGCAAGGCACTCTACCAAAAATTTGGAAGTAATATGCTGTACTGCTTGGTATTCATACGAACATTTCAGAGTGTTTGGGTGTTAATCTGGGGACAGTACAGTCTAAGGACATGCACCAAGAGTGATAAAAATCAAACATCCAATCAACATCATGGTGTCTGGAGTGATCACTAGTGACGTTGATGTTATGCCTCCATTCATCTTCCCACACAACATCAGACTCAACACAGAGGATACATCAAGTGCCTGAAGGAGGTAGTGCTGCCCTGGGTCAACAGGGTGGCTACTGGAAGACCCTATGTCTGGCAACAGGACTCTGCACCATGCCACACAAGCAGGAGAACCCAGTCATGGTTGTCAAACAATTTCTATGACCACATCACTCCTAACGTCTGGCCACCTAACTCCCCACACTGCAACCCTCTTGATTATATGTAGGATGCAGTTGAGTGAGAGACCAACAAAACTCCTTGTAACACTAAAGATAAACTGAAGGCAAGGATTATGGCAGCATTCACCAACTTAAACAAGGAGACTGTCCAGAAGAGTTGCAGGAAATTCTGAAGCTGTATGGAGTCTGTGGTTGGAGCCAATGGCGATTTTATTGAATAAATTTACTCTTTAGTATTTCAAGATATTTTTATGTAATTTTGGTAAATATATCTGTTAAAATGAGATGTCAGTGTTATTTTCATTTTAGCATAATTTAGACAACAGTTTATTCACTGCACCCTGTACGTATATATATATATATATATATATATATATATATATTTTTATATATGACGTTGACCACTAACGTGGAGATTCAATGTGCTAGAAATAGATCACATCTTGTGTCTAATAAGACCTAAATTGTTCTCAATATGAAATATAGCGTGATACCAAAACGTAAGCAGGCAAGACATTTAAAATCACCGAAAAGGAACATTATTAAACAGGGACAGGTTTCGAATTTTAACAATCTTACCGACTGTCTATTTCTCTTCAGCCTGATTTGTAATGGAACCATAATCATCAGAACCCCATACAAAGTTGCCCACCGCCATAGGTGTGCGTGTATATGGTTCTGCTAATTACAGCTTAATGGTAAAATTCAAAAGTCTTCGTTTTGGCGCGCTAATTCCAGGAATATGTCTGCAGAGTATATATATATATATATATATATATATATATATATATATATATATATATTATATATATATATATATATATATATATATATATATATATATATATATATATATATATATATATATATATATATATATGTATGTATGTATGTATGTATGTGTGTATATATATATATATATATATATATATATATTGTATAAAAGATCATGGGTAAGGCCAAAACAATGCGAAGTAAATGCAAGTTAAATCACAAGAAAACAAATATGTGAATTAATGTAGACTTACCTTGTATTCAACATTTCGGGGTTATGACCCCATCCTCAAGAAATTGACGAATGTTGCCAATGTGCGTGTGTGTGAGGATGGATTCATAACCCCGAAATACTGAATACAAGGTAAGTCTATATTAATTGACATATTTGTTTTCTTGTGATTTAACTTGCATTTACTTCGCATTGTTTTGGCCTTACCCACGATCTTTTATACAATATATATATACATATGCACACACACACACACACACACACACACACATACACATTACATTTTTTATGCTTGTGTGTATAATTATGTGAGTACAGTCTCAGCACAGAAGTTGTATGTGATAATGAGGCTAAGGTAGAAGCGTTCTTGGAATACTCAGCCACCTACACATTAATATGAGCTGGTTGTTCAGTCGAATGGATAACTGGAACGTGCATAATTGAAACTGACAGAAAGATTGAGTTACATACATGGTGCTGTGTACCAATGCCAATGTGTCTATATATGTGTGTATACATGTCCTGGTGCATGTACGTCAACATTTGTGACTGTGCGAGTGTCTATGTATGTATATATGTATGTATGCATAATAATGTATGTGCAGTCAAACTCAATGCCAAGAATGTGCTTTATACATTGGACTGTTCATAAATAATTAATAACCATATGCATGTGTAAGTGTGCATGTGTGTCAGTGTGTGAATGTAGCATATCAATGAATTTTGTAACTGTCATGTATAACCATGTCATTCCAATACCAATATATCAATATATGGATATATGGATATATCGATATATTCATGTCTAGCAAGGAGGGATATAACATTTATATCAAGACTGTGAATTAATATATATATATATATAAATATGGTGGGGCGCGGACGTGTGTACCAATGTGGATCAAGTGGACTATAACTCAGAAAGATTTCTCAATATATGCAAATGTAGAATGGCAAAATTTCGTTCGTTAACAAGACAATACCTAACAACAGTGAGATGCACCTGTTCCAATATGAGATGCACCTATTCCAAAAATGAGAGTTTAATGGAACAACCTCATTTATAAACAATATAAAATAAGAAATCATCTCGGCAATAACATTAGCTTAAGATTTCTGATTAGAAGCAATAATACAAGCTGGGCAAAGGAATCGAACTACAAGTGGACAGATGTGGTAAGAAAAGAATTGTATTTTAAAGAGAAAGAAGCGGAGAGGTTAATGATTGTCCACATATGACAAATAAGGGAGAAAGTTATGAGTGGAGAGGTCTGTTTATATGTGGGGTTATCAGTTTAAAATATTGACAAAAACATAACCACTAGGCTTGTGGCTTAGGGGTTAGGGTGTTGCACTCATGATTGCAAAATCATGATTTTGATTCCCAGACCAGGCAGTGCATTGTATTCTTAAGCAAAACACTCCATTTAATTTTGCTCTTATCTACTCAACTGTAAAGGGGTAACTTTGCAATGGACCAGCATCCTGTTCAAGGGGAATGTTGTGATCTCGGTCACTTGTATGCCATGGGAACTGGGTAACTGACCCTCCGAGTCCTAGGACTTGAGACAGTAACGTCTGAGGTTGATAATGATGATGAGGATGATGATGATGTCTGGATAAATAAATTACAAGAAATTTAGACAGTAACAGTAATGATTATATGTTAAGACTGGCTCATATCTAGAAGGGGAAAAATAAGTTTTCACTTCAAATGTAGAGAAAATAGCTTATATATATATATATATATATATATATATATATATATATATATATATATATATATATATATATACACACACACAGACACACAGACCAAATTAAGTTCAAGACTGATGATGACAGTTCTGTTCCTTCATTAATTTATTTTTAACAAACAAAACTGTATAAAATTATTTTACTTTTTACAGTATATGCAGAATTTTTTTCTTTTGAATGATATAGGCATTATATATCTTTCTACAATTTGAATAATTTTAATGCACAATTAATTCAAGATGCGAGTTAATCACAAATTTACAGCACAAATGATCAATGAACAAAAATTTATTATTAGTATCCTGTTCCATAGCCATTATTTTCAATTACAGCCTTACAACGGCAGGACATGGAATTCAACAAATGAGCACAAAAAAATAACTTAGAACGTTCTGCCATATTTCTTCAATATATATATATATATATATATATACTTTATTTAAAAGCAGCAGAAATATAACAAAAGACTGTTACTCTGAGTTTCACGTTCCCGTTCCTCGGACAGTTTTGTTAGAAAATTTTCTAACAAAACTGTCCGATGAACAGGAACATGAAACTCAGAGTAACAGTCTTTTGTTATATTTCTGCTGCTTTTAAATAAAGCATATTACTCTACCTCTGGTATTTGAGTACTCT
The DNA here is from genome assembly GCF_046866305.1 of Octopus bimaculoides. Lineage (NCBI taxonomy): Eukaryota > Metazoa > Mollusca > Cephalopoda > Octopoda > Octopodidae > Octopus > Octopus bimaculoides. The sequence continues at coordinate 16,503,525 of NC_142953.1, forward strand.
TTTTTCCACCTTGTTGCACATTTCATGTGCTTACTCCAGTATACATATATATATATATATATATATATATATATATATATATATATATATATATAGTAGATTGTTCCTATGGGGACAATCTACTAAGGGCAACAGACAAAAGTTGTGGTTGAAGCAAAGCCCCTGCCAGACCAAGGGTGATATGGTGGTGGAACAGTGACATTGACAAGGCCATAAAAGAGAAAAGACAGGCCTGGAAAGAGTGGAAAAGAGGGGTTGGTGGCAAAGAACCTTATCAGAAGGCTAAAGGGGAGGCTAGACGTCAGGTCTGTTTAGCTAGGGCAGAAGCAGAAAAGAACTTTGCTAAAGTCCTACAGTGTGAAGAACAGAGACTTGAAGTGTTTCAGATTACGAGACAGTGTGTCAGTGAGAATCAGGATATTGTAGGAGAGAAGTGTGAGCAGATGGGTAATAGCATGCTTGCACTTAATGATGTGGACAAGAAAGAGGTGTGGAAAAGTTACTATACAAGACTGTTGAATGTAGAAAATGAATGGGAAAAGGGGAATCTCCCTCATGTGAGCCCAACAGAGGGACTGGCTATCCTAGTGGACAGCAATGTGGTGGATAAAGCTATTAAAAACAAGAAAACTGGGAAAGCCCCTGGTCCATGCAGAATTTTAGCTGAGATGCTCAAAATATCCAGTAAAATAGGATACGATACGGGCTGATTATCCACATAGTTAATCAGGTCATTCAGGAAGATGTAATACCCAGTGATGGGCATAACAGCATAACTGTTAGCTGCTACAAGAGTGAGGGTGATGTTAGATAGAAGCAACTATAGAGGCATCAAACTTCTGGACCAGGTGATGAAAATTATAGAGAGTTGTTACCCAATTGATTAGGAGCAGAAGTAGGCTAGACAAAATGCAGTTCGGTTTTGTTTGAGGAAGGAGCACAACTGATACTGTTTTCATAGTCAGGCAATTTCTAGGGAAGTACTAAGCTAAGAATAAACCATTATACCTGGCATTCATTGATCTAGAGAAAGCTTTTAATAGAGTTGCCTGCTGTGTGACATAGTGGGTTCTGATGAAGCTAGGGATAGATGAGTGTCTGGTGAAAATTTTAAAAGGCCATGTACAAAGACACTGTCAGTAAGATGAGAGTTAACCACAAGTTCAGCAAAGAATTTGGTGTACAGGAAGGGGGTTCATCAAGGCTCAATCCTTAGTCCCCTCCTTTTCATCATTGTCCTCCAGGCCATAACAGAGGAATTCAAGACCAGCAGCCTCTGGAAACTACTATATGCCGATAATCTTGCCCTCATAACAGATTTCATATCAGAGCTAAACGAAAAATTCCTGTTGTGGAAGCAAAGTCTGGAATCTAAGGGCCTTAAGGTTAACTTAGCTAAGACTAAGGTCCTAGTAAGCAAGAAAACTGACAGGACCCTAACCCACTCAGGCAGGTGGCCCCGTTTGATTTGTAGAAAAGTTATAAACAGGAACTCCATATGGTGTACCCAGTATAAGCAATGGCCATACAAGAGATGCAGTGGGTTAATTGGAAGGTTATCAGAGAAGGTCGTTTTCATATGTGGAAGATGCATAAAGGCCATAAAAACTTTAGAGACTTGGGAAACTGGTTCTCTCAAATAACTAGGTGGTTCATTAGAAGTAGTAGATAATTTATGCTACCTAGGGAATCAAATTAGATGTGGGGAAGATGCATGGAGATAGCTAGAATAAGAATAGAATGGAGAAAATTCAGGGAGCTGTTACCTCTGTTGACCACGAAAGGTTTCTTTGTCTGAGTAAAAGGAAGATTGTATGATGCGTGTATATGGATAACAATTCTACATGGTAGTGAGACTTGGGACCTGAATGCAGAGGAGGTGCAAAGGCTAGAAAGGAATGCGGCTAGTGTGCTCCACACTGGATATGTAATGTAAGTGTATAAGTTCGGCAGAGTGCCAGTGTTCTGAGAGAGAAGTTAGGCATAAGAAGAATTGGTTGCTGTGTGCAAGAGAGAAGACTATGCTGGTTTGATCATGTGATGCAAATGGATGCCGACAGCTCCATAAAGAGGTAGCCAATCTCTCAAAGTGGATAGAACACATGGAAGTGGGAGACCCAGGAAAACATGGGATGAAGTACTGAAGAACGACCTCAGGAAGCTGAAACTTTCAGGTAAGATGACAAAGGACCAAGATACCTGGTGCCTTGCTGTACTCAAGAAGAGCCACAGCAGAAGTGTTAAGGGGTGATCCTTCTGGTGGTGTAAAGCACTTGTACTGGTGCCACATGAAAGCACCCATGTGGTGCCACACAAACGCACCCATGCAGCAGCACATAAAAGCACTTGTACAGCATCATGTAAAAGCACCCATGTGGGGCCACAGAAGCACCTGTGCAATACCATGTAAAAGCACCCAGCACATTCTGTAAACTGGTTGGTGTTGGGAAGGGCATCCAGCCGTAGTAGCCATGCCAAACCAGACGGGAGTCTGGTGCAGCCCTACCAGCTTGCTAGGTCTTGTCACACCATCCAACACATGCCAGCATGGACAACAGATGTTAAACGACAATGATGATAATGATGATGATATATATATATATATATATATATGTATATATTCACTTCTATTTATTTACCCATTATTACGCTAATTATATTCACATATTATCTATTACCCACTAAAACAACCAATAACCCCCTAATCTGGGCATATACCAATATTAGCCATAAAATAATATTCAATCTGATGTGATGATTCTAAAATACAACACTTAAAAACCTAATGATATATCTTTTTTCTACCCATCTGAAGAGATTTTTGCCTAATGTAATGATTTTATTAATTACTACTTAATCTATCAGGCCTAACCGAAACAACCATAAGGGACCATGTTTGATTTTGGCAGATAATAAATTTTTATTAAATGTTATATCTCTATTTTCTTACTTTCTTTTGAATGATTATAAACCATGATATATATATATATATATATATATATATATATATATATATATATATATATATATATATATACATATATATATATATATATACATATATATATATATATATATATATACATATATATATATATATATATACATATATATATATATATATATACATATATATATATATATACATATATATATATATATATATACATATATATATATATATACATATATATATATATACATATATATATATATACATATATATATATATATATACATATATATAAGAGAATGAATGGGAGAAAGAGAGCCTGCCTTATGTAGAGAATGAATGGGAGAAAGAGAGCCTGCCTTATGTCGACCCAATAGAGGGACCAGCTATCCGAGTTGATAGTACCAGGGTAGATAAAGCAATTAAGAGTATGAAGACCGGGAAAGCCCCCGGCCCATCAGGAATCACTGCAGAGATGCTCAAAATATCTGGCAGTGTTGGCTATAGCCTAGTCACCCGTATTACGAACCAGGTGATACACGAAGGAGTCATACCCTATGACTGGTGTAGCAGCATCATAGTCAACTGCTACAAAGGTAAAGGGGACGCTTTAGATACAAATAATTACAGAGGCATCAAGCTGTTAGATCAGGTTATGAAAGTTACAGAGAGGGTCATAGCCCAACTAATTAGGGAGCGAATCAATTTAGATGAGATGCAGTTTGGGTTCGTGCCAGGTAAAAGCACTACTGATGCCTTATTTCTAGTGAGACAGTTGCAAGAGAAATACCTAGCCAAGGATAAACCTCTGTACCTGGCTTTCGTTGACATGGAGAAAGCCTTTGACAGGGTCCCCCGATCCCTTATCTGGTGGTCAATGAGGAAACTTGGGATAGAAGAATGGCTAGTGAGAGCTGTGCGAGCCATGTACAGAGATGCGGCCAGTAAGGTGAGGGTTGGAAATGAGTACAGCAATGAATTCCGGGTAGAGGTAGGGGTCCACCAAGGTTCCGTCCTCAGCCCCCTATTATTTACCATAGTCCTCCAGGCAATCACAGAGGAGTTCAAGACAGGTTGCCCCTGGGAGCTCCTCTATGCTGATGACCTTGCCCTAATTGCGGAGTCACTATCAGAACTAGAGGAGAAGTTTCAGGTGTGGAAGCAAGGTCTAGAATTGAAGGGCCTTAGAGTCAACCTAGCTAAAACCAAAATCCTAATAAGTAGGAAGGTAGATAAAACACAAACCCCTTCAGGTAGATGGCCCTGCTCAGTATGTAGAAAAGGAGTAGGTAGTAACTCTATAAGATGTACCCGGTGCAAGCTATGGACACATAAGAGGTGCAGCAACATCAAAGGCAGGTTAACTAGCAAGTTAGTTTTTGTTTGTGGCAGATGTTCAGGTGCAATAAAGACTGCAAACAAACAGGAAACAACTTCTATCTCATTCCAGGGTGAAAAACTAGAGGTAGTCGATAGCTTCCGCTATCTGGGCGACCAAGTTAGTAGTGGGGGTGGGTGCGCTGAAAGTGTAGCTGCTAGAATAAGAATAGCCTGGGCAAAGTTTAGAGAGCTCTTACCCCTGCTGGCGACAAAGGGACTCTCACTCAGAGTAAAAGGCAGACTGTATGACGCATGCGTACGAACAACCATGCTACATGGCAGTGAAACATGGGCTGTAACTGCTGAGGACATACGTAAGCTCGCAAGGAATGAAGCCAGTATGCTCCGTTGGATGTGTAATGTCAATGTGAATACCCGTCAGAGTGTAAGTATCTTGAGAGAAAAGCTGAACATTAGAAGCATCAGTTGTGGCGTGCAAGAGAGACGATTGCGCTGGTATGGACATGTGGTGAGAATGGAGGAGGATAGCTGTGTGAAAAAGTGCCACACCCTAACAGTTGAGGGAACCCGTGGAAGAGGTAGGCCCAGGAAGACCTGGGCTGAGGTGGTGAGGCAAGACCTTCGTACATTGGGCCTCACCGAGGCGATGACTACGGACCGAGACCTTTGGAAATGGGCTGTGCGTGAGAAGACCCGGCAAGCCAAGTAAGATCGTTGCCAGTGCCCCTGGACTGGTTCTTGTGCGGGTGGCACATGAGATGCACCATTTTGAGCGTGGCCGTTGCCAGTACCGCCTGACTGGCTCCTGTAGGATTTTCGAGCGAGATCGTTGCCAGTGCCCCTGGACTGGCTTGTGCGGGTGGCACATAAAAGACACCATTTCGAGCGTGGCCGTTTTCGTGCGGGTGACACGTAAAAGCACCCACTACACTCTCTGAGTGGTTGGCGTTAGGAAGGGCATCCAGCTGTAGAAACTCTGCCAAATCAGACTGGAGCCTGGTGTTGCCATCCGGTTTCACCAGTCCTCAGTCAAATCGTCCAACCCATGCTAGCATGGAAAGCGGACGTTAAACGATGATGATGATGATGATGATGATATATATAAGTGAAGGCACATGGCTTAGTGGTTAGGGTGTCAGCACCATGATCGTAAGTTCGTGGTTTCAATTCTTGGACCGGGCGACGCGTTGTGTTCTTTGAGCAAAACACTTCAATTCCCGTTGCTCCAGTCCACTCAGCTGGCAAAAATGAGTAACGCTGCGATGGACTTGGGCCCCGTCCAGCTGGGGAACGCATACGTCATTGAAACCAGGAAACCGGGCCCATGAGCCTGGCTAGGCTTTAAAAGGGCGAATTTATTTTATTTATTTATATATATATATATCTGAGCCTTAGGGCTTTCAAGGCCAGTTTTTCCAGTTTTCATGATGACCAAATACACAACAATGCCCTTGAACAGGATGCTTGTCCATTACAGGGTTCAAGACCAGCAATTTGGAAGGGAAGGGTAAGTCAGTTACATCAGTCCCAGTATTTGACTAGTGGTACTTTATTTTATTGACCCCCAAAAAGATGAAAGGCAAAGATGATTTTGGCAGAATTTGAACTCAGAACATAACAAGCCAGAAGAAATCTCTCTATGCTTTTTGCCTGATGTGCAAAGGATTCTGCCAACTCACTGTTTTAGTTGTTTATATGGAATTTTATTATTGGTTTGTGGCAGGAAACTGTAAACATTGATTAGAGACTAGCTAATTATTGGAGATGTCAAGTGGCAGTAAACTGGAATAAACTAGAATAAGTTAGTATAAAGTGTAGACTAAGGCCTATTTGTGGAATTTTAATGAGATTATAGAGCATATATTAATGTGGTAGACACCACAGAAGACGAACAATTAGCTTCTTAAGTTTTTAATTGACAAAGAATAAAACAGAAGAAAGACAAGTTTCAAAAATAATTAACTATTTTGAGTATCATCAACAACTTGACTGCTACTTTATTTTAACGACTGAATTGGAATGAAAGGTGAAGTTGAATTTGGCAGGATTGGAACTCAGAATGTAAAGAGCAAAATCAAATATTACAAAGCACTTTGTCCAACACACTAACAATTCTATCAATCCACTACCCTTATGATGATGATGATGATGATGATGATAATTATTTCAAATGTTTGCCACAAGGGCAGCCTGGGGGAGGTGGGGATGAGTCAATTACATCGACCCCAGTGTTCAACTAGTACTTATTTTATCGACCCCAAAAAGATGAAAGACAATATCAATCTTGGCAGAATTTGAACTCAGAACGTAGAGACAGGTGAAATGCCAGTCCAGTGCGCTAACGATTCTGCCAGCTCACCACCTTGATCATGATGATAATAATAATCATTTCTGCTCTAGGCACAAGACCTGAAATTTGGGGGGAGGGGGATAGTCGATTACATCAACCCCAGTACTTAATTTATCGATCCCAAAAGAATGAAAGACAAAGTCGACCTTGATGGAATTTGAACTCAGAACATAGCAGAAGATGAAATACTGCTAAACATTTTGCGATGATGATGATGATGATAATAATAATCCTTTCTACTACAGACACTATTATAGGCACAAGACCTGAAATTTTGTGAGAGGAGGCTAGTTGAATACATCAACCCCAGTGACTGACTGGTACTTATTTCATCAACCCTGAAAGGATGAAAGACAACGTTGGCCTCAGCACAATTTGAATTCAGAACATAAAGAGAGACAAAATACCACTAAGCATTTTGTCAGGTGTGCTAACAATTCTACCAGCTCACCACCTTAATAATAATAATAATAATAATAATAATAATAATAATAATAATAATAATAATAATCATCATCATCATCATCATCACCACCACCACCACCATCACCATCATCATCATCATCATCATCATAATAATAATAATAATAATAATAATAATCCAGCAGATGACAACGTTTCTCTAAAAGAAATGGAAAAACTTTCAAAATACAAAGACCTGGAAATAGAGGTAACTCGAATGTGGAATCTAAAAACAGAAACAATTCCTATCATAGTAGGTGCCTTAGGTATAATAAAAAAAAATTCAGACAAATACATAACAAAAACACCAGGACTTACAAATATATATAACATACAGAAAATTGCACTACTGGGCACTGCACACATCCTACGCAAAACACTTTCAATACAGTAAACATAAGAGCACCACAGCAAACCACAGCACATACCCAAGGTGCACAGAGCTGCGCTCGGTAGTGAAGTGAAAGCACGTTATAAAAATAAAACTACTGAACAATAATAATAATAATAATGCCCTGATGCAGTACCAGGCAATGGCTCTCATGGTTTCTGATCTTAACTGATTGGAAGTGTTATCATGTACATGTTTTGTCTTGGTATAAAAGATGAAGCTACAACAAATATTCTGCTTAATACCACAGATTTGCTTGTCAGTTGTTTGACCTTAACCAGTTGAGCATGTCCCTTGGTGGCTGACAATATGTACATCTCTGATCACGAGCAGAAATAGTGGGGGAGCATCATAGCCATGTGTTGAGAGGAATTCTTTGGGGTTTGAATAATTCACCTTTGGAAACATGGGTGTTTTGTTCAACATTCTTAAACAACTTTTATTCAGGGACCTTTTGTGCGTGATGGGCTACTCGACCTGAAGAAAATTCTAACTGGGCCCCACTTGCAAGGTCATGTGCTGTTAATCGTGATATGAGATCACCATGTTGCGCGCATATGCTTGTGATGCATGTGCCTAGTGTACCCTCATCAGACGGGTAGTCATGATGGGTATATTGGGCTTCATATATTTTACCCCAGTGTCACTTTGATGGCATGCACTGCTAGTGTTAGGAATATAAATTGTGACTAAGGTTTGGTGAAAGATTTTAATTCAAAACTTACAGAAACAAGACATTTGTATTACAAAGCCAGACGCGAGCCGGGTTGGTATCGAAAGGGTTAATATGAATACTCGGGTTTTAAGCCATCAAGCTGGCAGAATCATTAGCACACCAAGCAAAATGCTTAGTGGCATTTTATTTGTCTTTATGTTCTGAGTTCAAATTCAGCTGAGGTTGAATTTGCCTTTCATCCTTACAGGATTGATAAAATAAGTACCAGATGTGCATTGGGATTGATGTTATCAATTTCTCCTTCCTTTGAAATTGCTGGTCTTGTGCCAAAATTTGAAACCAGTTTGAATACTTAGGGGCAAGCTGGCAGAATGATTAGCACATTGGTTAAAATACTTAGTGGTATTTCATCTGTCTTTTTACTTTCTGAGCTTAAATTTCACCAAGGTCAACTTAGCTTTTCATCCTCTTGGGGTTGATAAAACTACATACCAATCAAGTACTTGGGTCAATGTAATTGACTTTCCCCTCCCCTTAAAAACTGCTGGCACTGTGACAAAATTTGAAACCAATATTAATATGAATACTAATTATTCAAATTACTTCATATTAATCGTATTATGAAATGTTCACAGTAACAACAACAAAACACTAACAACTACAACAACAACAACAATAATAATAATTACATTGATAATGATAGTAATTATTGTTGTTGTTATTGTGAAATAACGATTTCCTTTGATTTCCCTGGCTATTGATTTCTTTGGCCAGAAAATATTAATATCAAAAACAAATAGCACCATAACCACACCCACCCACCCACCCACCCACACACACACACACACACACACACACACACACACACACACACACACACACACTGTCTCCTTCTTTGGATGTCTGTCGTATGGAAGTTGATGACAGTGACTTCCTTTCTTTGGAATTCATTTATGATTGCCGTCAGATGTGATTTCCATCAATATAAAATGGTTTTTAACGAGAGAGAGAGAGAGAGAGAGAGGGGGGGGGAATCTGAAATGACCAGAGGACTTCAAGGGAAGGAAACAAACGCGACCCCTCTCTAACCTTCCACTTCCCTCTCCGTTCCTTCTCCTTCCTTTCTACTTTGTAATTGTGTGTGTTTAAGAGCGAATAATGGGGGGAGAGAGGGGATAAAAGGGAGAGAGAGAAAGAGAGGTGGATGAGAGAAAGAGAGGTGGATGAGAGAAAGAGGGAGAAGGTAATGTGGATGATAGAGTGGGTTACTAGTTAGTCATCGACAGAGGGTGTTGGGCACACACGGTTGTGAACTGTTTCTACAGTGACCCCCCCCCCCCAACCACAGCTGCTTCCACAATCATTATTCCTACCACCACCATCATTCAATTGTACTCTTCTGTATTCTTACATATAAGGGGGAAAAAAGTACTTTGATTCCTTCATATTTCTTTATTACACTTAACAGTTTTTTTGCTTGCTCCTAGACCCACTGTTGTTACTTCATAGTAGTTATCTATTCATATCAGCCCCTGTCCTTCCCTATGTGCAGGGTAGGTACAATATCTGTATCAGCTTGGATGGTGGCTTAGGAATGTTGTTAGTAGTTTCCTCATAGTTAATCTGTTGAAGCTCTTTGATTCACTCAAATGATTCTGCCAGCTTGAGCATGAAAAAAAGGATGTTAAATGACGACAATAATGTGTGCGTGTGTGTGTGTGTGTGTGTGTGTGTGTGTGTGTGTGTGTGTGTGTGTGCGTGTA
>NC_142953.1:16518460-16540960 GCF_046866305.1 Octopus bimaculoides
ATATATATATAAGGTTAAGGAGGGTATTGGATTTAACCAAACCCAAAGATGCAGGTAATACCAAGTAAGTGCTGTATACCAGCTAGGAAAATTCCTACAAGGATTATTTACACGGATACTTACTACTGGAATGAAGCTACACTCCAAGTACTGTTCTTTCTTTCTTCTTTCAGCGCATCACACTCACTCTCACTTCCTACTATAACTCTCCGCTTATAGATATAATAATCGATTCCTTTACTATTTCTGTCTCCAATGAAGGGAAGCATTGGATCTTCCCTGAAACAGCTGTAAGACTCTATCCATAAAATATATTTCTAACTTTACCATTGTTCTCTTTATCCTTTTATATATTTATACATACATATATATATATATATATATATATATATATCATAAAGAACAATGACAAATTATATATCTTCACTTGTTCATTACATTATTCTTCTCATTAAATTCACATTAGATTTCCACCCAACATGTGTTCCTGCTGCATAAGTGCCCTAATGTACCCTGATACAGCATCTGTGCACATTTAGTTGGATCAGTTGCAGTACATTTTCATCCAGTGCTGATATTCCACATGCCTACAATGCTGAATAAAACTGCAGAGGAATATCAACCCTGGAGGAATACGGACTACAAGCGAACTAAATAAATGCACTTTTCAACTCAGAACATAAAGAGTAGAAAGAAATGCAGTTAAGCATTTTGTCCAGTGCAGGAACAATTCTGCCAGTTCACAGCTTTGATAATAACAATTAGGAATACAAAATACAAAATGGCTGATAGTTAGCAAGGTGAGACACACATAAGAAAGAAGGAAACAAAGGACCACTGATGAGGTCACAGAAGTGTGACGAAAGAACTCTGGCCGAAATAAGATTAAGATTAATGTAATATAAAGCTGAAGCAAATTAACACCAAATATACAGTGCGTGTGTTTTTATTGGCTAAACTGGCAATATGACCATCCCCAAGTACAACAACAATAATAATAATCCTTTCTACTATAGGCACAAAGCCTGAAAATTGGTGAGAGAGGGATAGTTGATGACATTGATCTCAGTGCTTAACTGGCATATATCCCATCAACCCCAAAAGAATGAAAGACAAAATTGATCTCGGTGGAATTTGAACTTAGAAGGTAAAAATGGACAAAATGCTTAGTAGTATTTTCTCAGGCATGCTAATGATTCTGCCAGCTTGCTGCCTTCATGCTAATAATAATGATAATGATAATAACAAGAGCATTCAGAGAGCGCAAACCTCCTCCAAGGCAACACCAATGTCCTCTCAATGATTAACTGGAGAATATCTGAAATAAACTTGAGTGCTCTCACAAACGAAAATACTAAAAATGAACCTCAAAAATTAAGTAAAAAAACAGGAAAAATAATCCAGAATCCTTGTCCAGTACCTGATTGACCCCAATGGTAGTTATGGAATGTGAAGGTGGCTGTAGAAAATTTAGTATCAGTAATAGATAGTTTATTCTTATCTAATACAAGCCAAAGTTAAATTCCCCATTCAAAATAGTTTCACAGGCCGAGACGATAATAAGTTCTACTCAGGAATTTTTAAATGAATAGCTTGAGACCTTTTGTTTTTCCCTTCTCTTAAACATCGGCCTTCCTTTAGTATTCCTGTTGTTTTAGATCGATGTATAGATGTATGTATATATGTAAGTGCACTGTAAAGTGTTAATATGTATGTGTAATATATAATATATATATTATAAGAATATGTTACTGTTATTTAATTTCTGAAAGGTTTTGCTGCCGTTTGTTTATGTAGTTTGATTTCTTTATCCATCAGTTTCAACTAAGATAGAGACACGAGTAAAATTGATAATAGAGAAACGAAAATAAAACTTTGAAAACAGCCTAAAGGGAGATAATTGAGAAAGACTTGAAAGTGAACGTAAGATCATAGTCATGTAAAGTAAATACAACAAATAATCCAGAATCCTTGTCTGGTACCGGATTGATCCCAAAATCTAATAAGTTTGTGCTAGTCACTAGACCAAACATCCCTAACAGTTTCATCCAAAACCATCTCATGGTTCTTGAGATATCTTGTCCATGGACAAACAAACAAACAAACAAACAAACATGACTGAAAACAATACCTCCACTTTCGCTAAGGTGGAGGTAATAATCCTTTCCACTGGAGGCAAAAGGCCTCAAATTTGTAGGGAGGGGACTAGTCAATTTCATCAACCCCAGTGTTTCACTGGTGCAATAATAATGATGATAATAATAATAATAATAATAATAATAACAATAATAATAATAATCCTTTCTACTGTCGGTACAAGGGCCTGAAATTTTTGCGGGGAAAGGGCAAGTCGATTAGCTCAACTGCAGTACTGAATTGGTACTTATTTTATCGACCCCAAAAGGATGAAAGGTAAAGTTGACCTGGGTTGTATTTGAACACTAAGTGTTTTGCCCAGTGAGCTAATGATTCTGCCCTTTCTACTGGAGGCACAAGGCCTCAAATTTTGCTGGGCGGGCACTAGTCAATTACATCATCACCAGTGTTTCACTGGTACTTAATTTTTTAACCCTGAAATGGTGAAAAAGCAAAGTTGACCTTGGCGGAATTTGAACTCAGCACAGAGCAATGGGCAAAACACTGCTAAGCATTTTGTCCAGCATGCTAACGGTTCTGCCAGCTCGTCACCTTAATAACAACAACAACAATAATGGTTTCAAATTTTGGTAAAAAGCCAGTAATATTTTAGTGGAAGCAGTTAAGATGATTACATCAACCACAGTGCTTAACTGGTACTTTATTTTATCAACCCCAGAAGGATGTAAGGTAAAGTTGACTTCAATGGAATTTGAACTCAGAACATAAAAAAAAAATAAAAGAAATACTGTTAAGCATTTAATCAGACACATAAACAATTCTGCCAGTTTGATGTGATGATGATGATGATGATGAGGAGGAGGAGGAGGAGGAGGAGGAGGAGGAGGAGGAAGAGAAGAAGAAGAAGAAGAAGAAGAATATTAATAATCCTTTCTACTGGAAGCACAAGGCCTCAAATTTGAGGAAAGGGAGTAAATCGATTACATCAACCCTAGTACGCAACTGGTACTTATTTAATTGACCCCGAAAGGATGAAAGGCAAAGTTGACCTCGGCAAAATTTGAACTCAGAACATAGTAGCAGATGACATATCGCTAAGCATTTCGCCCGGTGTTTTAAATATTCTGCCAGCTCGCTGCCTTAAGAAGAATATTGATAATAAAGCCATTTGTCTCTATCTCTCCACCCCAGTCCTCACCAACCCCTGTTGAAACAGAAGCCAATCAATTATCGCCATAGTTTCCACTCACCAATACAGTTATTGATCAGTGTCATATTTATTGATGAAACAATGGCTTTGGAATATAATTTCAACTTAACATTGCATATTGTCACTTTACACTTAACAAAATAAATTTAACTCCACCTTCGCCGCTGCCACACTCACTACCACCACCATCTCCAACACCACAACCTGACCATGACATTTACCACTTCCACAAGGACACCTCCCATCCCACGATGACACTTTCCCACCTCACTCCACCCCAATTCCATGCCCACCTCCACTTTGACATCACTAACTCCATGACAACACCCCCACCACAACACTCGCCACCTCCACCACAACCACCACGGAGACACTCACCACCACCACCACCACCACTACCGCAATACCACCGCAACGACACCACCTCGACCATAACACTGCCACCCTACCCATGACACTCTCCCCCACCACCACTCTCAACTGCAAAACCTTCAGCTGCTACCATCACCACCTCCACCACTGACGGCTTTACAATATTTACTATATTTTAAATTAAATTCTAATATCTTTTTTATTGTTGCCTAAGTTTATTTTATGATTTCATTTTGTTTTTATTTATCATGTTTACATGTTTTATTTATATATTTATATACCTTTTTAGTCTTGTGTTTAAGTTTTGTGGTTTCATGAATTTATGTAAGTTTATATTGAAGTTCTTATTTGCGTATTTTGTTTTAAAGTTAGTGTTTGGAGTTAATTCATTTTTATGTCGTTTCAATGTTGTTTTTTTTAGTGTATGTGTGTTTATACGCGCGTGTGTGTGTATATATATATATATATATATATATACGTATATATATATATATATATATATATATATATATATATATATATATATATATATATATATATATACGTATATATATATATATATATATATACGTATATATATATATATATATACGTATATATATATATATATATACGTATATATATATATATATACGTATATATATATATATATACGTATATATATATATATATACGTATATATATATATATATATACGTATATATATATATATATATATATATATATATATATATATATATATATACGTATATATATATATATATATATACGTATATATATATATATATATATATATATATATATATATATATATATATATATATATATATATACGTATATATATATATATATATATATATATATATATATATATATATATATATATATATACGTATATATATATATATATATATATATATATATATATATATATATATATATATATACGTATATATATATATATATATATATATATATATATATATATATACACACACACGCGCGTATAAACACACATACACTATATATATATATATATATATATATATACATACATATATATATATATACATATATATATATACATATATATATATATATATATATATACATATATATATATATATATATATACATATATATATATATATATATATATATATACGTATATATATATATATATATATATATATATATACGTATATATATATATATATATATATATATATATATATATATATATATATATATATATATATATATATACGTATATATATATATATATACGTATATATATATATATATATATATATATATATATATATATATACGTATATATATATATATATATATACGTATATATATATATATATATATATATATATATATATATATATATATATATATATATATATATATATATATATATATATATGTGCACATATATATATATATATATATATATATATATATATATATACACACATGTGCATGTATGAGTATGTATATGTGTATAAGTGTGTGTGTCTGTGTCTGTGTCTGTGTTGTAAGACTGTTCTTGAGTGTTGCGTGTGTGTGTGTGTGTGTGTGTATATATAGGTTTTAAAACTTCCCATATCATCAGTAAGACAGTAGTCATTACTGTTTACATTGTTGTTGTTATTGTTGCTGTCATTGTTACTGTTTTTGTCATTGTTGTTGTCGTTTTTCTCGACTGTTACAGCTGTTGTTGCTGTTTCTCTCTTTGGTTTTGTATTTTCTTCTTTCTTGTGGGACATTGTGTGTAACTGTTGTTGTCTTCGTTATTGATTGTTATTATTGCCATGGTTGTGTGTTGCAAAATTAGATTTCAATGTAAATTAAATCATCCCTGCTGAATAATTCTTCAAACTTTATCTCCATCGTCTAATCGATCCATCTAAATCATTCAAGCAATGCAATCAAATGAAAACACTCGTCATTCACGAAGAACCTCCACTGGCTACCTACAGTCAAGTCATCCGTTGAGTCATTGTGCCATAAGCAAGGCGGACATTGTAGAAGGAAGAAGCAGTCTCCAGTTTAAATGCTTCTGTGAAAGAATACTAAGTGGTGGCATCTCCATCAGCTTTGATGATGAGCCTTCACCTCTTCGATCAACTGAATCCCTGCTTGTGAAAGTTAGCATGGGCCCTTAGAATTATTGGGTTGGTATCTGGCATGCTGGAAGACCATTGGGAGTGAGGCACCCCTTTAGCTTTTGTTAAAGCATGTCTCTAGAACCCACTTCAAACCCAGGCTGTGTCTGCTCTGATTATAATCAAAAGTGACTTGGTCAGCAAATCATCTGCTATGGTTGACAATTTGTGGGGATGAGATGAGCTGGAATGAAAGGGCTGTGACGTCAATGGTCAAGGGGGCCTGACCAGAACAGGAAGGGGAACGAATGTCAATGGAGCAAGCTAGCAGGATTGATAGTAGCAGCAGCTAACATTAGGTGCAACAGAGTGGGATGCATGTTTTGGACTTAGTACAGCTAGACAGCTGACAACAAGAAGGTAGGTGAACCGTATCTTATTTCCCCACATTACAGTTCCCTTGTACAACAAGCTATTTCAGCAGTCACTTCTCATGTATAAATATATTACTCCATTGTTGTTGTCTCTTCCACAATATGGCAGCAAAGATAAGGATCGGCAGTGATGCCATCAGATCTTTCTATAGTGGAGATGTTGTGGCCTGGATCCGTAAGATCAAGGTAGTGGCCAGGCTACAAAGCATCAACGATGTAGTAGGTCTCATGGCCCTGTACCTGGAGGGAAGCACGCTAGTGTTGTACCTCAAGATAGATGAGGAAGACCAATTGAGCATGAAAAAGATTGAGCAGCGCTTGAGGGAAGCCTGACGTTTGTTCAGCTGGGAATAGTCAGGTGGTCAGGGGAACAGGTCAATGAGTATGCCATGAAGGCTCGGAGACTGGCCATGTGCTGCTTCTTCAGACACAGGTGATAGCAGGATGGGCTGCTATGGATCACACCATCCCAAAGTGAGTATGCATGAGACTGGGGACCACATGTAAATTAGTATTCCCACTGAAATTCCTAACACGAACCCTACACCTCAACAATGAATGACACCCCTATCCTCCATTGTGGGGGAGGTCATTCATTCGTGAGGGACATGATGAATTCGTTGGTTGGAGCTGGCTCAACCCACCCTGAGCGAATGCTGCCACAAACACTTGTGAAAGTAGCATTTGTGGTGGAGTATTCCACAGATTCTTGTAAAACTTAATGTCATTCTTAAGTTGAACCAGTGTGACACAATGTGACATGGTGTAACATGGCTGAGTATTTTAAAGTTGATTTTGATAAGTTTTTACATGTGCAGAGTGAAGACATGTGGTTTAATGGTTAGGATATATGGCTCATGATTGTAAGATTGTGAATTCAACTCCCAGCAGGGCATTGTGTCCTTGAGCAAGATTCTTTATTTAACATTGCTCCAGTCTACTCAGCCAGCAAAAATGAGTACTACTTGTATTTCAAAGGGCCAGCTCTGTCATATTCCTTTATCACATTGAATCTCCCTGAGAACTATGTTAAGGCAATGCATATCAGTGCAATGCTCAGGCACTTGCATGTTAATTTAATGAGCAGGCTGTTCTATTGATTGGATCAGTTGGAACACCTGTCGTTGTAACCAACAGAATGCCATATGTGCAGGCATAGCTGTGTTGTTAAGAAGCTCACCTTACAACAGTGCAGTTTTGAGTTCAGTCTCACTGAGCAACACTTTTAAAGCCTGAGATGGACTAATGCCTTGTGAATGAATTTGATAGATGGAAACTGTGGGTGCCTGCTGAGTATGTATGTATGTGTTTGTGTGCATTCTTTTATAGATATTATGTGCTGGTTGTGAACAAGAATCATTTTCATACAAACAATGTTATTTGATTCCAGTATTCCAAGGAAAACAAGTCTCGTCATGGGAAATATTACCTTGCTTAGAAAACAGATGAGGCTTGAAGGCATCTAGCCATAGAAAATCTACCTCAACAAATTCCGTCCAACTCATGCAAGCATAGAAAAGTAAACGTTAAACAAACACGATGAATGATGATGATGATAATAATATATATATATATATTGGTCCTGCCATAATATTGACTTTTATCTCCTCTATTAATGCTTTCTCCATTGTTTCCATAACATTGCAATTTGTGCATGATGTGTATTTTGAAAGTTATTGGAAATTTCATGATTATTACTGGCGAGGAATTATTCTTCGTTTCTATTAATTATTCTAACAGCTGCTTCATTTATATTAAACAGTTTCCATTGAAACATATTCATTATGCAGTTGGTTTAATAATTTTAATTGTTATTTCTAGGAAAATCGATTTTCTTGACATTTGGAAACTGTTATTCAATATCGGTAATATTTGACAAAGAAAAAAAATTAAGATAAATAACATTTAACATTATGATAAATAATTATATAATCGTTATATGATATCTTTATTATATAATAATAATTAAATAATAATTATTTGATATAATAATAAATAATGTTTTTGTTATTTGTATTAAAGAACAATCTAGAAGTTGATTTGCCTCCATATCTCTTCATTACATGTCACAGGATATTAAGATCACTACAAAAGTTAATTAGTCAAAAATATTAGCAGTAGTAGTAGATGGTGGTGGTGGTGGTGGTGGTGGTGGTGGTGAGCTGGCAGAATCGCTAGCACACTGAGCAATAATGCTTAGTGGCATTTCATCTGTCAGTATGTTCTGAGCTCAAATCCTGCCAGGTCAACTTTGTCTTTCATCCTTTCAGGGTTGATAAAATAAGTATCAGTTGAACACTGGGGTCGATTCATTGACTTAGCCCCACCCACAAACTTGCTGGCCTTGTGCCAAAATATATTATCAAGATTAGTATTATTTTGTTATTAGAACTATTTTCAGTCATCATTATTATAATCAGCAGCAGCAGCAGCAGCAGCAGCAGCAGCAGTAGTAGTAGTAGTAGTAGTAGTAGTAGAACCATTACCACACAGGACAGGATGCTTAGTAATATATCTTACAGCTCTTTCCATTCTGAGTTCAAATGCCACAGAGGTCAACTTTGCCCTTCATTCTTTTGGCGTCAATAAACTAAAGAGTCAGTTGACCACTGCAGTCTATGTAATTGACTTGCCCACCTCCCACTAAACTGCAGGCCTACTGCCAAAATTTGAAACCTTGAAAATGAAAGGAAGGGTTTATTGGAGTTGCGTGAGATCTGCAATGCTGTATGGGAGTGAGACATGGCATCTGAGGGAAAGCGAAATGGCAAGTTTGAGAAGGACCGAGAGAGCAATATGCGGTATAAAAACTATTGGATAAAAGGAAGGCTGAGGACTTGATGGGGATGCTGGGGTTGGAAGAATCGGTGGAACAGCTGGCAAGGGAGAATGGAGTGTGGTGGTATGGGTATGTGTTGAGGAGGGCTGAGGATCATGTTCTGAGGAGAGTGCTCGAGTTTAAAATGAATGAACCACAAAAGCAAGGTCAACCAAGGAAAACGTGGAGGGGTGGGTGGAGTTGTGGGTGAAGGAGGAGATTGGGAGGGTTGGCGTGAGGTGGGAGGATGCCCAAAACTGGGCAAGATAGTGTGAGAGTTGTTGCTGTAAGAGTGAGGTAGATCTGACCTCTCCCGTTAATGGAGACAAACCTGGATTTAAAATATTGGAATTCATTCATTCAAGGTGGTAAGCTGGCAGAATTATTACTGCACTGGAGAAGATGCTTAGCCGTCTTCTCTCCCACAAAATAATTGACTAGCCCCACTGCCTCCTACAAAACTTCTCTGCTTGTCCCTATAGTACAAAGAATTACTATTTTTTAAGATAATGATCTGGCAGAATTATTAGCATGCTAGACAAAATGCTTAGCAACATTTCATCCGTCATTAGGGTCCAAATTCAAATTTCACTGAGGTCAACTTTGCCTTTCATCTTTTCGGGTCAATGAAATAATTACCAATTAGACACTAGGGGGGGGGGGGTCAATGTAATCAACTAGCCCTCCCATCAAAACTTTTCGGGCCTTGTGCCTATAGTAAAAAAGATTATTACTATTATTATTATTATTATCATTATTATTGTTGTTGTTGTTGTTGTTGGTGGTGGTGAGCTGGCAGAATTGTTAGCACGCTGGACAAAATGCTTAACAGCATTTCACCCATCTTTACATTCTGAGTTTAAATTCCAGTGAGGTCAACTTTGCTTTTCATCCTTTTAAGGTCGATAAAATAAGTACCCCTTCCCTGAAATTTCAGACCTTGTGCCTAGAGAAGAAAAGATTCTTCTTCTTCTTCTTCTTCTTCTCTTTCTTCTTCTCTTCCTCCTCCTCCTCCTCCTCCTTCTTCTCATTATTATTATTATTATTATTATTATTATTATTATTATTATTATTATATGCCATGCCTATGTAAAATTTTACACAATTTTACCCATTTTTTGTATTAATTCTCAAATCATCCAGACAACAGGGTGAATCCAATAATGGACAGACCAGCAGGTGACTCATGTTTGGATTTCTCCACAGTTACAGATAGGGGTTTCCACATTAAGTCCCCATTTCCATTTGGTGCCTCTTGTGGGGCCAAAGAAAATAAATTAACCATGAATATTTCTGACTGAACACACCTGATTTCTTGATCCTATTTTTCTCTTGATGCTGCTGTTGCCAGCAAGAAAGGGGTCCTTGACAGAAGTGCTCCAAATGTTTTCAAACATTATTTCTATTTCTTACATTGTATCACTATAAACTAATGTCTGTATCTCTCTCTCTCTCTCTCTCAATATATACATATATATATATATATAGAGAGAGAGAGAGATATATAAATTTAATAAATGGAGTAATACGCATATGTTAAATGAATTCTTTTATTTCCAACATATGTTTCGAAGATTACAAATGGTTCCTCCCAAAGGAATAGGTGATGTTGATAAAGATGTAATCTTCTCTTTAGGGAAATACATAGGAACCAGCTTAACCGTAAGACATTTTAACCATTAACCAATTTATTTTGTCAGAGTTAATTATTAATCAAGAGAAAATAAATACATATAATATATATGTATTTATATTATATACATATAAGGTGGCCCAAAAGTAGGTTTACAGTTATTCAACTATCTCTTTCGCATTTGTATATTAACAGTTTAGATCTTGATTATAAAAAAATATGAAGCCATTATTCTATGCTAATTTAGTTAATTTTTTCCAAGCTCCCTTTTCAACTTGTAGGATAGAAATTTAAATGTAATAACATGTTTTAAAAGAAATTTAAAGTGCCTACATGATAAGTGTGAACCTACTTTTGGGCCACCTTATATATAGTGGCAGAAAATAGGAGTTCAAGAAATCCAGGTGAAAATCTCAGTCAAGATTCCATGCAAAGAACCTGATTTACAGAATGTCAGGAATATAAGAAGCTATATTGGTCAGACTACCAGGTAATTCATGCAGACTATGAGGATATTTACCAATCAATTGGTTGGTGCATTAATCATAGAGTATAAGAGCAATCAGACAGAAAATGAAGATTATGTTGCTGCACAACTTTATTTAAGGTTATGATTGCTTCAGATGGTTAAAGAAAGTGATTCTTCACTATACATTGGTTTGTATGCAAAATTAATTAATCAATTAATTAATGAAACAGTTAACCCTCAGCCATTCCCATAAGACCCTGACGTTATTTTATATATACCTATTCATATATATGTATATATATATATATATATATATATATATATATATATATACACACACAAACACACATATATCATCATCATCGTTTAACATCCACTTTCCATGCTAGCATGGGTTGGACGATTTGACTGAGGACTGGTGAACCGGATGGCTACACCAGCCTCCAATCTGATTTGGCAGAGTTTCTACAGCTGGATGCCCTTCCTAACGCCAACCACTCCGAGAGTGTAGTGGGTGCTTTTACGTGCCACCAGCATGAGGGCCAGTCCGGCAGTACTGGCAACGGCCATGCTCAAAATGGTGTTTTTTACGTGCCACCTGCACAGGAGCCAGTCCAGCGGCACTGGCAACGACCTCACTCAAATGATTTTCTAACGTGCCACTAGCACAAGTGCCAGTAAGGCGACACTGGTAACGATCACGCTCAAATGGTGTTATTTACGTGCCACTAACACGGAAGCCGGACAGCTGCTCTGGCAATGATCACGCTCAGACGGTGCTTGAGGAAGATCTTACATAATGAATGCATTTCCCAGATTTGAAACATACATATTAAATGACTTCAAAATATCACTGTTTGGTTTGACTTCATTATTACAACTATATATATATAAAACCAAGAGAGAAGATGAAGATAAGATTATTAAAAATTTATTAATACATTGACAAAACCCACAGTTGTTTCAATTCATTACTTATAGCATAAACCCAATCAAATTTAATTTAATTAAATCAATTTGGTTAATTATTATAAGCCAGAATATCATCAAGGAAGAACGTCCAAAGAAATTTATATATAACTTATTGAAAACATAATGAAAATATTAAATAAGCAAACAGGAAAATACAGTGTACCATTAAAATTAGTACATAATATAAAAATATATAAAGTTATAAAAATAGTTATTGTCATAAATTAATATAAACAACAATATTGTTAATGCAGACATGCCCACGCATTTATATATATATAATATACTAGCAGGCCTGTTACCAGTGAATCGCATGTGTTACCAGTAATTGATTCCACATTAAACTCCTTTATCTTGCACGCTATGAGTTCAATCAATACAGCAGAGGATAGACAAAAGTGCAGAGTCTGAGATACATTATATAAGAAATGAAGAAAGCATTATGCTTTAACATATCCATGCTTCAATGAGCAGCAGCATGCTTGCTTGAATATTTCAGCAAAATATGCTGAGGAAATAGGATTGGTGAACTATGTACTTCAAGGAATAACAATACCAGAAAGTGTTTTCAGCATCTGTTATGTTTATATAGAAAAATACAGAGACATAGATAGATAGGAAGAATACATATCTTTTATTTTTTTACTTGTTTCAGTCATTAGACTGTGGCCAAGCTGGGGCACCACCTTGAAGAATTTTAGCTGAGCAAATCAACCCCAGGACTTATTTTTTTAAGCCTGGCACTTATTCTATCAGTCTCTTTTGCCAAATCACTAAGTTATGGAGAAGTAAACACATCCCCACTGGTTGTCAAGCGGTGGGGGGGGGGACAAACAGGCACAAACACACACACACACATATATGACCGGATTCTTTCAGTTTCTGTCTACCAAATCCACTCATAAGGTCAGCCCGAGACTATAGTAGAAGACACTTGCCCAAGGTGCCACACAGTGAGAGTGAACCGAGAACCTGGAATCATGTGGTTGGGAAGTAAACTTCTTACCACACAACCACACATAAAATATATGTACTCTATTTCTTCTTTCCCTTTTTACCTGTTCTCTCTCTCTCTCTCTCTCTCTCTCTCTCTCTCTCTCTCTCTCTCAATATATATATATATATATATATATATATATATATATATATATATATATATACATACATACATACATATATATATATATATATATATATATATATATAAACGATGATGATGATGATGATGATGATGATATATATATATATATATATGTATATATATATATATATATATATATATATATATATATATGTATATCTATATTTAATATTCTTCTTGTTCTTTCTCCCTCCCTCTCTCTCTTTCTTCCTCCCCTCTTTTCTATGTTGGCCTACTCAAACTCATCCATTCTCCTGTCATTTCCAGTGAAACATTAAAAACAATCCCCGCCCACATGCACCACACACACACACAGCACCCCCACACACACACACACACATTTATCTACCTCTTCCATTCATTACGCTCAATCATCTGTCCATTGATCATCAGCTGCTAATTGACCAAATTACAGAAATAACTAAAGAACATTCCAAAACACACAGTGTACCATTCATATACACACACATTCATGCATACCTACACACACGCACGCGCGCACACACACACACACACACACACACACACACACACCTATGCACACCATCTGAAACTATTTGTCTAATTAAGCAGGCAGGCAGCCAGGCAGGCAGGCAGGCAGACAGGCAGACTGGTAGGCAGGTAGATAGGTATGTTAATTGAGGCAGCACTGGTAGTGGTTGTAGTAGCAATGGTCTTAAATAAGGAACATCTCTGTATTGCCCTACCATCACTACCATCATCCGAACAATCTTCACTACCACCACTGACACCACCATCATCATCATCATTCCACCATTATCACCACCACCACCATCACCATCTTCGTAGTCATCACCATCATCTTCATCATCCCAATCCCCTGCTCTTACCTATTAACCACTCTCACCTACAGCTTCTTATCTTCTCTCTCTCTCTCTCTCTCTCTCTCTCTCTCTCTCTCTTTCTCTCTCTCTCCAACTCATTCACATGTCAAAAATGATGTTCATATTTGAAATGAGAAGCTGATTGCCACTACCAGTGGAAGAGACATGATTCTCACTTTGATTTCAAGCCATAATTACTTGAAATTAGAAAATCAAAACAAATTTAAATTATTTCATTACAACAAAAAAACAAAAAACAAAAAAGACAAAACAGTGAGCTGGGAGATTTGCTAAAACGCTGGAAAAAAACTTTATAGTAGTCATTCCAGCTCCTTACATTCTGGTTTCAAATCCTGCTCAGGGCCAACTTTACCTTTCATTTGATAAAATAAACTCCCATTAAATACACCTGCACTAATGGTTAGCGTGTTGCATTCAGGCAAGGAAGATCATGGTTTTAATCCCCAGACCAAGTGGCCTATTGTGTTCTTGAGCAAAACACTTCATTTCATGTTGCTCCCATCCACTCAACTGTAAATGAGTGACCCTGCGATGGACTGGCATCTCATTCAGAAGGTATATTGTGACCTCAGTCACTTATATGCCATGAATACTGGATAACCAGCATTATGAGTCCAGCATGTAAGAAAAATGTGTGGGGGGAGTCCCCTTGTCTTGACGTTGTGTGATCATTGTAAATGAATGTAATTCTAATATTTACATTTCTAATATGCTACACAAACATGTCTGGCCATGAACAATTATCAACTTGGTTAGAAACTGTTCAGGATTGGCAACAGGAATGGCATCCAGTTGTAGAAAATCTGTTTCAACAAAATCTGCATGACTCATGATAGCCTGGAGAAGTGAATGGTAAATGATGATTGTGATAATAGCCATTCTTGCATAAAGCTGTCTTTTCCTCCATATTTTTCTGTATGATAAAGATGCTCACAAGTGTAGGGAAAATGGAGAAAAAGTAGAAGGAAAAGAAAAGTGTCTCTGAAATTGTCATTCGTGATGAGAAAGCCAAATCAAGAGTATTAAAGAGATGTAATTATTATGAATGGTATTTTTTTTTTAAAACCTCTCTTGGAAATATCCAACATACAATATCACTGTAAAACATTGAGTTCAGCAAGAAATATTGCTGAGATAACAATTAATCCTCTTTCAGATGTGATTGACTGAATTTCTGAGTGTTTGAATGTCTGTGTGTAAGAGAGAGAGAGAGAGAGAGAGAGAGAGAGAGAGAGAGAGAGAGAGATTATCTAATCAGATTATAATAATTCATTAAGCGAACAGTATTAGTGTGACTAGAACACCTGGAAATGATAGCCAAGAATTAAAACACAACAAGTATGGAATGGAATAAAATGAATGCATCAGTGGTTAATGGACTTTCATTATGGAAATACGTGCATTAGCAATCTTTCTAATCTTCTTCATTTTCTTCACTTTCTTCATCTTCATACTCCCCTTCTTCATATTATTCTGCTTGTTCTTCTTCTACATCTTCTATTACTTCTTCTTCTTCTACATCTTATGAATCTTATTCGTCTATATCTTCTTCTTCTTCTTCTTCAACTTTTTCTTCTTCTTCTTCTTATTATTATTATTATTATTATTGTTCTTCTACATCTTCTTCTTCTTCTTCTTCTTCAACTTTTTCTTCTCCTACAGGTTCTTCTTCTTCTTCTTCTTCTTCTTCTACATCTTCCTCCTCCTCCTCCTCCACCTACTACTACTACTACTACTACATCTTCTTCCCGTTCTTGTCGTTATATTCCAATTTTGGCTCATGTGTTCCCAGATTGTTAAATATTAATCCGAAAGTCTTTTTTTTTTCTATTTTCTTTCTTTTTTCTTTAACTTCCTTTCTCAATGTGAAGCTGTACACAACTGAAAATATATTCATTAAAAACAAAACCAATAAAAAAAAAAACACCTAGTTTACTGGGAAAAATACCAAACAAAAACGAAGTGGACAAAAACAAACAAACAAATCTTTGAATTCGTTTAAATCTGGACATCAAAAGAAAAAGCCATCATTAGTTTTATTTTATTTCAGTCAGCAGATGAAACATTCTTTTTTTTCCCCCAATATGGTGGTCATTAATCAAAACAAACTGACTAGTGAGCGACAAACCAACTGCACCTCCTGCGTCCCCCTTCACTTAGTTTCCTATTCCTACTTCCACTCTCTCACTCACTCCTCATATATATATATATATATACATACATACATATATATATATATATATATATATATATATATATATATATATATATATATATGAGCTATAAAAGTCACTGGAACAATATTTCAAAAGATGGTCACTTATTTATTTTTGGCGTATGTAAGGAGATGGGGAAGTGAAGAAAATGGCTTATTCCATAAAATCACCGACTCCATGTTGCATATATAACTGAAGGCGTATTTTTCAGTTATATACACACACGTAAATACATATATGCAAACATACATGCACACACACACACATATACGTACAAGTACAAATAAACATACACATTAATATATATATATATATATATATATACATATATATATACTTTATTAATAAATCCGCAAAGACATCACAAAAACTGTTATTCTCTTGCAGAAGAAAAATGCTGATGTGACATCTGGAACTTTGTTTGCATCTAATGATGCAGACTAGTTCTTCTTTAGTGGTGATTTCATACAATGTTCAGGGAATAGGATCAGCCCAATGTAAGGTATTTTTTCCCTTAAAGAAATATCAAACACGAGCATTGTTTGAATTTTTTTTTTTCTTTTTCTGTTTTTTAACATTTCTGTTATGTGCCACCTGCCATGGTTGCCCATAGCCAAAAAAAAAAGGCAAAACACTCAATGACTAGTTTTATGATGGAATAAAAGCAGGTTTCAACATGGGTGACAAGCTCTCTCAACACTTAGAGTCACTCATTGTTGCCATATGAGTGCTGCTCATGTTTAAGAGAATGATCAAGTGATAGCATTACTTGGAATCAAGTTGCAGTCATTATGTGTGTCCTGCATATATGTATGCGTGTGTTGTGCATGTATGTGTGTGTAGACATACATATCTTTTAGCTTTTACTAGTTTTAGTCATTGAATGTGGCCAGGCTGGGGCTTTGCCTTGAAGCATTTTAGCCAAGTGAATCAACTCCAGTACTTATATATATATTTTTAAGCCTGGTACTTATTCCATTGGTCTCTTTTGCCAAACTTTTAAGTCATGGGGATGTAAACACACCAATATCAGTTGTTAAGTGGTGTTAAGGAACAAACATAAACGCAAAAGCATACACGCAAATATATATATGTGTGTATATATATGAATAATAATAATAAATGGAGCAAAACGCATATAAATAAAAGTTCCTTTAATTCCTACACATGTTTCAAAATATATGTGTACTCTACTCCAAAGAAGTAAGAGCTGCTGGAATTCCACATATATTCATCTTCAGGGAATCAACATATAAAAGCAAGACAAATATGAAATGATGAGGTAACTTAGGAGCTAAGATGTTACATGGCCAAGTGACCATTACAACGTTTGTTTACATAGAGATATAAAGGGATCAACGATATTATTCCATGGGCGTTAGGAATAAAAACGCTTGTTTACATAGAGATATAAAGGGAGGGGGTTGTAAACGTGATGCTAAAGGTTTAAATTAAATGAATGATTGAAACACACACATATATACATTATGGATGGATGGATGGATGTATAGGGAGGTGCATCAGTGTATCTTTCTCAAACATTGACCAACTCTTTCTGCAATTATCTGTATGCCTTGTTTTCAAATCCCAAGTATATTGAAATTATGAGGCTGTGTTTTGTTTCCAATTATTTCTGGAGGAATCTATGTGATGGATACATCTACTCTTAAAGGTATTTATGGTAAGGTCAATATGACGTTTTTATATAGTCATCTTTGGATGCCTTTGTGATAAACCAGATGTGCTTTTACAGCAGTTGTAATATTTCTGGATGTAGACTTGTAGTAGTAGTCTTATTTGAGATAAAGCAGTAGGGTTAGGGTTAGGGATGTTTAGAGATGCATCTCCCTATACATACATACATACATACATACATAAATTGATATAAATTGATATCACACTGATATCAATTTATAATGAAGAATTTGTTACAAGGATGACTGTGTGGGAATTGTTTGTGTATAATTAAGAGAAAACTTTGATATATTCCATGACACATTGAAACAGAAAATGAGTTAAACCAAACAATTTTTCAGTTTCAGCATTTTCATCTTTGTTTTCCTTTAAATACAGTTTTTCTGCATTATTATGTAAGGGGATTTTCTTTCAGAAGATATAATCTATAACCGTCTATTAATGTTACTGACTAAATTTTTTACAAATCTATGAGGGATGGTTAGGATATATATTAATGTAATATAAGTTTACATTAGGTTTTAGTTTAAGTGGTATTTGCTGTCTCTTCATGTATAGAGTTATGTGTATAAAGTTTACAACAGTTACATGAGCCTTAATGGTAAACTTTATATCAAATGGTTTGAAAGTTTTTATTAAATATTTTCTAATGGCAATGCCCTGGTATGTTCTCAGCTATTGGCTGAAACTCATAATAGAATAATAGAAGAGTCTGATGAAATAATGTTATATCATCATAATCATTACTTTACATCCACTTTTCCATATACATGTGAGGGAATGTGTGTGTGTGTTCGTGTGTGTATTCATGTATGCATGTATGTGTATACACACACACATAAACTCATATGTATGCATGTATATATATATATATATATATATATATATATGTGTGTGTGTGTGTGTACATATATATCTATATATCTATATATATATATATATATATATATATATATATATATATATATATATATATATATATGTACATATATATTAAAGTTTGTTTTTATGTTCAGTTATAATAAAAACAATTTTACATTAATTTGATGGGTTACTCTATACTTTTCTGGACACAAATATACTATTCTTTAACAAGAATAGTATTGACACTGACTTCAAAGTTTCAGTCAGCTAAGCCGTCATTGGACTATATGTGTATGTGTGTGTGTGTGTGTGTGTGTGTACATATATATATATATGTCTATACATATATATGTATGTATGTATGTATGTATGTATGTATGCGACTCTCTCTATCTCTATCTCTATCTCCCCCTCTCATTCTTCCCTCTACTGTTCTTCGCCTCTCCCTGTCACTACTATCTCTCTCTCTCTCTATTTATCTCTCGCTGCTCGTCCTTCGCCTCTCACTGTTACTACTACTATCTCTCTCCCTCTCTACCTCTCGTTGCTCATTTTCGTTCTTGGACTCCTCAAACTCACACGTACGTCTTTGCCCCTCCTGTTCGTGCTTCACAGTGTCCAATACATACACACTTCCCGTCTGGCTGTACAGTCTTTTTGTTTGTTTATTTCACTGTTTCGTTTTCCTGTCTTGTTTTCCGTCCGCCACTACCCTCCATGAAAACAATTTAATTTGTGTTCATGGGAAGAACCATTTTAACGATGCGTACTGCCTTAATTCTTCGAAACGCCCGGGTTTTAATGGTGGCAGCTGATGAAGGGGATGTTTCTATGTGGCCTGCTTGTTTGTTGCACCTTGTTTACCATTTTTTCCATGTTCTTTTGCCACGTCATGTACCCAGTTATGTATCTATATGTACATGTGGATGAAGGTATATACATACATGTACATATATATGCATATACTCATATATTGTATGTATGTATGTATATGTACACACACACACACACACACATATATTATATATGTATATCTTTTATCTTTTATTTGTTTCAGTCATTAAACTGCAGCCATGCTGGAGCACCACACTGAAAAATTTTTAGTTGATTGATTCAACCCCAGGACTTAATTTTGCCTGGTACAGTCTGGTACAGTCTGTTTTTCAGAGATGTAAACACATCAGCACTGGTTGACATGTGGTGGTGGAGACACACACACACACACACACACACACACACAATGGGCTTCTTTCAGTTTCCATCTACCAAATCCACTCACAAGGCTTTGGCTGAACCAAGGCTATAGTAGAAAACACTTGCCCAAAGTGACACAGGGCAGGACTGAACCTGGAACCATGTGGTTGGGGAGCAAGCTTCTTACCATACAGACACACACAATAAATTATTTAGAACTTTCTCGATAGTGCCCATGTCTTTGAGGCATACAACCCATATATACCCCTGGTTGTGTTTTCACAATGCAAAACCTGCTCCTACTTGTTTGGACATGAACTCACTGGTAAGCAGCTGTCTGAACATACAAAATGTTCAGTAGGTAATCAACACCCATAGCTAACAGTTGCATACTGTCCTTCTCTTCCAGATTGTGAAAGCTTACCATAACATTTAATCTAAATACAGTGAAATTTTTAAGACTTCATTTTTTTATGGACATATACGGCTAACTATTAAACCAGATGTTCAAAATATTTGTCAATATGTTGCAAGCTGACAGTGCTGTCGTTGCTTTACGGGTAAGAAAATCTTTTTCTCAGCTCATCATGCAATATACCCAGCTGTTTACAATCATCTGCTGAGTTTAGTGTGATAACTATGGTTCAAAGTGTATCTTGAGAAACACATTCAACACTAAGAGATATTTATGTGACTTTACCACTCATCTCACAAACAGAGGAACAATGTAGGGTACAATCTGTTCAGTTAACATCATCATTTCATCTTTAAGACCTATGTTCATCAGTTGGGCAGAATCCTAAGCTCTCTTATCCAGATGTCATTTCCAGAGGTTTCAGATAGAAAATGTATGATCATGTCATCATCATCATCATCATCATCATTTTAATGTCTGCTTTTCCATGCTTGCATGGGTTGGATGGAATTTTTTGAGACAGATTTTCTACAACTGGATGCTCTTCCAGTCAGTAACTCTCACCTGTTTCCAAATAAGGTAATATTTCTCCATGGCCAGACATGATTTTAAAGAAAATTGGAAATGAAGGACAAGGCTGTATGACAGTAACACTTATTTATAACTATCACACAATGCCAGGACAAGAAGAGGACAATTCACACACACACATTTCTACACAGAAACACACAGTCACATATACATGACAGGCTTCTAGTTTCCACCAAACAAATCCACTCACAAGACTTTGGTTGGTCTGGGAACTATAATAGAAGACACTTGCCCAAGGTGAGATATATATATATGTGTGTATGTATACACACACACACAGAGAGAGAGAGAGAGGCATATCTATCTATATATATAAAAATGAGAATGTGTGTCTGTCTGTCTGTCTGTCTGTCTGTGTGAATCCCTAAAACTCGAGAACTACGGAACCAATTTCATTCAAATTTTACACATGCCTTACTTAGGGTTCCAGTTGTGTTTTAGTCAAAAAAAATTATTAACTTCTTGCAGAGTTCGAGCACACGGCAACATAATATCTCCTCCACTATTTAAGTATTACGTGTCAAAAGTGAAACAAAAACACTCATGTCAAATACTTTCACTTTAAAAATGAAACTATTCCACTAACTGAAACAATCACATTTCGATACTGTAGTGACAGATACTTTCACAGAGAGAGAAAGAGAGAAAGAGAGAGAGACAGAAAGAGAGAGAGAGAGAGATGTATATGTATACATATACATGTATATGTACACCATTTCGATACTGTAATGACAGATACTTTCAGAGAGAGAGAGAGAGAAAGAGAGAAAGAGAGAGAGAAAGGGAGAGAGAGAGAAAGGGAGAGAGAGAGAGATGTATATGTATACATATAGATGTACACGTATATGTATATATATATATAGATCTATACATACATGTATATGTATACATATGTGTAGATGTATATATATATATATATATATATAGATGTACATGTAATATGTACACATATATACATATATATACATGCATACAGATATCTATACATATATACACCCATCACACACACATACACATGCACACAAACACACACATTAGTCATTTGTTTTCTTATCCAAAACTACGTCAAAAGTACTGAATGGATCTTTATGAAATTTGGAAATTATATTCTTTGCATAACGGCCATAACTCCCATGAAAATTCATATATTTTTGATGTTGATGAAATTTTAACCCGAACATAACAGATGAGCATTATTTAGAAAATGATGTCACACGTTATCGAGGCTACCATTCTTTCTGGATGTGCAAAAGGGGATAACGTCTTTATTCCAAGAATTCCTCTTACTCCATCAGGAGCAGACATTCCTTTTACATTCAGAAGACTACAATTCCCCCTTCGTGTGACTTTTGCCATGTCCATAAACAAATATCAGGGTCAAACACTGTCTGTAGCT
>NC_142953.1:16545960-16548460 GCF_046866305.1 Octopus bimaculoides
GAACTGATATCAAAAGAGAAAAGGTTGGTAAAAAAAGCCAGCCTTGCTATCTTCAGTATGTTTTTCATGCCTACTCTCACCTTTGGTCATGAACGTTAGACAATGGCCAAAAGTATTTGATCGTGGATATGAGCAGCCATAATGGAGTTTATCTGAAGGATCTGTGGAGTGATGTTACTCAACAGGGTAAGGTCAAGGATCAAGGAATCTCTCCAGGTTGAGCCACTGCTTCTCTGCATTGAGATGTCACAACTCCAGTACTACGGATTTGTGATTAGAATCTCACAGACAAAAATTGCAAGACGGATTTTTCAAGCCAAGCTCTTTGACAGGAAACCTAAGGGTAGATCAAGAATGCAATGGTTGGATAATATCCATAGTCTCAGTTAGTTATGCTTGAGAATCCAGCTGGAAAGTGCCCTTCCTCCATAGGGTCCTATCAGAAGCAGGTTGCTTCTGATAGGACTGTGTGGATGAAGTGCCTGAGGACTCTACACCAACAACTCTCCCAAGAATAGTGGATGTAAAAAATGGATGGATGGATATCATCAAAGAAATAAAATAGACAAAAAAAAACATGGCAATATAATCAACAGACATTGATTCCTACACTTTAAATTCAAGCTTATAAGAAATTACATTTCCCTAATTAGACCATTTCCATCCTATACATGGCACTATATTTGCACTAAATCACTGCGGAATTATTTTCTTGAGATAAAAGCACAAAAACTACAAACACTATAAACAGAATGGCAGATGCTCCGTGATGAAATTAGTAATGTAGTCACCAGATATTCACAAGAACAAAAATTTTAACACTTTCCTTGACTTGCAATAGTTTTTGTCATATCATCAGATTTTTTGAGGGTGGGATTTAGTAGTTGTCGATAATGGTTTAGCAGAGGTAACAGAAATTCTAGTTAATTTCATATAGTATCCATGTCTTGTATCATAGTTAGCATCAAAAAACTTTTATAATTATTGCCTGAATTCGAAATTATCTTGCAGTCTTCCTTTCATCACAAGCTGGAACAATCTATTCAACACATGTATATTAAATTATATTTTCATATATAACATATGTAAATAAATATATACATATTTATATAAATATGTATATAAATATATATATATATATATATATATATACAATTACACACACACACACACACACACATATATATATATGCATATATACATGTAGATATATGTATGTGTGTGTGTGTGTTATATAGTAAATCCTGTGTGTACAGTTAAATGTATGACTGCTGTTATACATTATATTAAATATGTACTATGTATGTATGTATATGTTATATGCTTCTTAATATCATTACTATAGTTTCATAGCTGAACATGTGTGACAGATGAGCTGATCAGAGACCACATTTTGAAACTGATACAATTAATGGTGAAAGAGTCGTGACAGCCATTTACAAAACATATCCACACACATACTTTTATATTCACTTTTGTACTATTTTACACACACGCACACACACACCTATTTATTATGTGATACCAAATTCTATCTTCAAACATCTGCAACATGCTCACTGTATTCCACATGCTGCATAATAGAGTTTACAAAGACCAGGTCCTAAATGGACAGCAAGAATCTTTGATATTTTATATTGTTTGATATTGTCAAATAATACTAATAATACAAAGTTGAAGTAAACGATTAATATGATGCAGTGTGTGTGTGTGTGTGTGAGTGTGTGTGTTAGAAATGGCTAGCAGGAATATACCATACTGCTGCATAGGATATCTTAAATCCGCCCTCCTCTCTCTCTTTCTGTATGTATGTATGTATGAATCTTCTGTATAATTACCAAATAGCAATTGAGACCAGCTGCATAATTCTCCATAGTTGACATGGCATTAAGAAAAGTACTAGCTTACTGAATGAAGAAAAGAGGATAGTTACAGACATGTGCTTCTACTTCAATAAGTGTCATAAGCACACAACAACTTTTTAACCTTATTTTCGGTCACCAAGGGACTTAGGCATATGAAAAATAAAAAAAGAGTAGAAAACATTTATGACCTGGTTAATTTGCATAATTTAAACTAAAATGAGTAAAGAAATATTACTCAGAGTGGCCAGTGACATGTTTTTGAACAATATAGACAAATACAAGGGCAGTGAGCTGACAGAACTGTTAGCACGCCATGCAAAATGCTTAGTGGTATTTCGTCTGCCGTCATGTTCTGAGTTCAAATTCTGCTGAGGTTGACTTTGCCTTTCATCCTTTCGGGGTCAATTAAATAAGTACCAGTTACGCACGGTAATCAACTTAATCCTTTTGTCTGTCCTTGTTTGTCCCCTCTATGTTTAGCTCCCTGTGGGCAATAAAGAAATAAATATAGACAAATACAGGCATATCATGTGCCATAATTGTGCTGCAGATAAAGCACCTTGTACAATTTTCATTGTGACTGGTGTTCAGAAGGACATCCCACCATAAAAACTATGCTAAAGCAGACATTTGAA